>NW_009602708.1:0-18193 GCF_000690535.1 Cariama cristata | reverse complement strand
CTGCTGAAAATTGTTTTGCAAAGTCTGTTTCATAATTTAATGTGCAGTGAGGCCTGCCTTCTAAGTTGCTGTATGTCATGTACAGGTAAGTAGTGATAAGATACCTTTCTGCTAAAATTTCACCTCGGTTTAGTGGTGAAAATTGTCTGTAAAATTCTCATGTTACATTTGGTGCTAATGCAGATTCTGTGCTGAACAGTTCTGTGGTTTATCCCTGATCAGTGGATAAATCTCAAAATTGCCATTTCTAGCAGTTTGATCAACTATTTTACAGGCTTTGACAGTGATGGTGGAAAGTCAAGTTGATGGAATAGGACATTACCAAGCAGGATGGGAGGATGCTGGGCAGCAAGGTGTAGGGTTCCAGGCTTGCTGAATAGCTATATTTGGGCAAAACCGTGTTGGTGACAGAAAATTTTAATTAAAGTGGGAGGAAGAGAGCTGCTTCTTGGAGTCTCCTGTACCTACCATGGTGCTGCTGGTTGTTTCAGATCCTGAAGAACATGGAGTCTTCCAGAATTGTTCAGCCACACTTCCTGGAGTTCTTGCTGTCTCTTGGCTGGTCCGTTGATGTGGGGAAGCACCCTGGGTGGACTGGCCATGTCTCAACAAGCTGGTCAATCAATAGCTGCAGTGATGAAGAGGGACCTGAACAAGGTAAGACATAGTAAATGGTGTAATATTAAATTAAAATGTTTAGGCTCCTCTAGGAGACAATTAATTTAAAATATCTTGCTCCTAGATACCTATATGAGCACTTGCTTTATTTTTTTTGGCTAAATGCCGATGTTTACTAGAAAGGAATGTGTAAATATTAGATTAAGCGTTAAGTCAAAGTGAGCAAAACTAATGTTTGTATGTTATTGGGAGGAAGTAGCCTCAGCAAGAAATACCTCTGTGCTATATTTTTAGCAGACTTGATGAGTCTTTGTTATCCAAAAGCAGTATTCAGGTGAAATCGGATACAGATTGTGCTGCATATTGGCAACTAGACTTGAAATACTGTGCCATTTTTGGTGTTCTGTAAGTAGATTAAAATGAGATGTTGACTAATAAGTTAGCCTTGTAATCGTGCTTGGTAGGAAGTAATGAAAACAAGTTTCTCTTTGTAGGTCGTGCTGGTTGGAGCCCACACACAGCTCTTCTGTCCTGCTTAATTTACTCTGCTTTTTTCCACTAGAGCAACTCTTCCTCTGGGCTTGTTGTTTACCACCCTCTCCCCATTCTGTCAACCAAAATGATCCTCAGGGTAGTGAATTGCTATCCCAGGGTGGTGAACTGGAGGTTGGGTTAGTTTCTGCCTTGAACAACTTGCTTTGATTACCTGGGATTCTCGTAGAATCTGCGTTGGTTTCAGTGTGGTTCATGGTCACTACTCCAAGGGCCAGGTCTTTTCATGGTGATTTTCAGAGCCTCAGTCTTCTGCTGTGGGCCACACAAAAGCATTAAACAGGCTGGTCCAGCTTGTTCAACATCTTTGATCTGGCATTTGTATCAGGTGCAACATCATTACTGCTGCAGTTGCTGAAGCAGCGCTCTTGCTCTGCTTTCCCTTCACTGTGCCTTGGAAATGCTCTTCACCTGTAACTGCAGCCAAGTAGAGGCTTCTCTAGTCATTTGTAGAATAAAACTACAAATGACAGAAGGCTTGAAATGTTAGGGAGAGGTTAAGAGAACAAAGGCATGGCTTTCTCTGAACAAGTCAGGAGAGGTTACAAAATGGCCCAGGTCTTGGTTTAATTTTCCTTTGAGGACAGGGTCAGACCGTGCTTCACTCGGAGGCAGAGCCCTCTGCCTTGCCTTTGCGGTTGGCTTTGTCAGTATGGCTGTGTGGCAGGCAGTGCCCTGAATTAGTGAGGTAACCTGTTTTGATGTGGGCTTTTTAACTTGGATGTTTTTCAACCATTTGAATTAGATCACAGGCCATCAAATAGGTGAATTAATTAAGCAAATTGGGTGGAGAGGGAACAAAAAAAGCATTTGGGGATGGGAGGGAGGGCTACTTCTAATCTGGTTCTGCTGGAAAAATCCATGAGTGGAGTTGTACCTTTAGCAAGCAATGGCTAAAAAACTGAAATGGTAGATTTAAAGTAGACTTGGACCAACTTGTGAAGATTGCTTGCTTTGTTTTCTCCTCCAGTCTTTGCTGTGACTAAAGCTATTTATTTTGTTAAATGTATTTTCTCTTTGTGGCTGGCTCTGATTAAAAACCAATTCAGGAGTCTAGCATCCTGGCTTGTGTCAGAAATAACATGGCCAGCAGGACTAGGGCAGTGATCGTCCCCCTGTACTCAGCACTGGTGAGGCCGCACCTCGAATACTGTGTTCAGTTTTGGGCCCTTCACTACAAGAAAGACCTTGAGGTGCTGGAGTGAGTCCAGAGAAGGCAACGAAGGTAGTGAAAGGTCTGGAGCACAAGTCTGAGAGGGAGCGGCTGAGGGAGCTGGGGGTGTTTGGTCTGGAGAAGAGGCCGCTGAGGGAAGACCTGATCGCTCTCTACAACGACCTGAAAGGAGGGTGTAGCCAGGTGGGAGTCGGTCTCTTCTCCCAGGTAACAAGCGATAGGATGAGAGGAAATGGCCTCAGGTTGCACCAGGGGAGGTTTAGATTGGATATTAGGAAGAATTTCTTCACTGAAAGGGTTGTCAAGCATTGGAACAGGCTGCCCAGGGCAGTGGTTGAGTCACCATCCCTGGAGGTATTTAAAAGATGTGTAGACATGGTGCTTAGGGCCATGGTGTAGTGGTGGACTTGGCTAGGTTTACAGTTGAACTCAATGATCTTACAGGTCCTTTCCAACCTAAATGAATCTGATTCTAGAATATCTTCTAGTGAGATGTGATTTAAAATTAAATTCACAGGCATATGCTTTGGTTTTGTTTCCCTGCAACCCCCCAAAAGCAAAGTAGTTCTTAAACAATTGGGTTTGGGTTACAGTGCTGCTCCCCGAGAGCTATGGACTGGAGATGCAGGACTGCTCCCCTGATGGTGAAGCATGGCGTGGAGGCTCCCGCGTGCCTCTGGCCACCTTGCTGTCAGCGTGCTGAATTTCACTGCCCCATTGGTTTTGCTGAGGCAGCTATCCCAGGAACCCTTCTGTAAACTGGATCAGAGAAATAATTCAGCTTAAAATCCTTGCTAATCTTTCTGGAGGCAGTATGGGGAAGGAAAAGTAGGAGGGTGGATGTTTGTAATTTAGTTACAGTGTGGCTCCACCAAAGAATTGTTTTCTCTGAACTGTGAAGGCCTGATGTACTGGCCAGCTGTGATGAGGGAATAAATGGGGGCTGAGAGCAAGGAGCTTTCTTGGATTTGGTTTGATTCAAGAGAGCCTTTTTCTAACTGTTCTTGGCAGAAGAAAAGACAGAGGAGAGTCTGTAAAAACTGGCTTGCATTCTAGAATAGTATCAGACTGAAGTTATAAATGTTAGAATCCTTTGGAAATTTAATGACTAACTTAATGATGTCTGTTAGAGGGAATGGTTAGAAATAGCTGCTAGATGAATTCTTGTGGCAGATGTGCTTAGTAGACTACTCAATCAGAGGGAAATAGGGTGTGCAGTACAATGGAAATATGTTCAGAATGAATCCTCTCCCAACCCAAAATGCAATTTCCTTCAAGATAACAAAAAAGTTTATCTGAGAATGGTTGTTAGCCATGAGATTTGGCTGTGAAATCTTCTCACTTTAGAATGAGATTTGCATGTTTTCTTCTCATTGCACGTTGTATTTGAAGCCCTTTTCCTAAGGCAGTGTATAAAGAGGTAGAACTTCCTTGTGACTAAATTTTCCTTTTGTGTCCATTTCAGATGATCTAATTATTTCAGAAGATGTTGGGGCAAGTATCTTCAATGGGCAGAAGAAGGTGCTGTATTATGCGGATGCCCTGACAGAGATAGCTTTTGTTGTCCCATCACCAGTGGAGTCCCTAAGTAAGATCATTTTGTACATGCCGTTTACAAAACCAAAACAACACTTTTTTTTTGTTGTTAGAGAGCTTTTTTAGAAGCAGGACCTAAATAAGCTAACTAGTAGTGTATCTAGCAAGATCCTTGTCAGAAAGCTACTGATGTTTACATTTTCAACATTTTACGTTTCAACCCTTAGACTTCTTCCTAAGGTGGTGTCTGTTGTGTGCCCCTCTTTCTCAGTCTGAGCCTCAATATATGTCCTGGCTTGCACGGCAGTACTGCTGTTAGCCTGGGCGCATTAGGTTGGACATACGGTTCACCATCAACTGGTGATGCCTGTTGGGTTTGGGTTTTTTCCCCTCTCCTGTGTTGATGACATGCTCCTGCAGCACACGGAGGAGCTTGTGCACAACTGCTATGTAGGTGAGCAACAGCTTTGACGACATCTTCTGCACACTAAAACCAGTGTGCAAAAGTTCCCTGGAATAAAGGACTGTGAGGAAATGATCGCCATATTTCTAAATCCATGGGGAGTGCCTTAATTGCAGTCTGTTTCTGGAATAACTGGCAGTTGTCCACTGCTGAATCCTCTTCCTGCTTTTGAGTGCTATATTTACTTGACTGTAAACCTATGTATATTTAGTTTCAAAAACCTTACAGCCTTTTTTAGTTTCAAAACCTTACATATGATGACAGCTTCAGTTTTTTGGCAGAAGAAAAGACAAAACCCACATTTCTTCTTGTGGCTTACAGCTGATTCACTGGAAAGCAATGTCTCTGACCAAGAAAGCGACTCCAACATGGATCTGCTGCCAGGAATATTGAAGCAGCAGTCTCTGACACTTGAACTCTTCCCCAATCATACAGACAATCTTAATCCCTCCCAACGGGTAAGGCAAAACTTGCATTGAAAAATGGCGTGATTTTTTTTTTCTTTTTTCTCTCTCCAAGAAGCACATTGGCAATGCTACAGCATTTTCTGATAGTATATGATTTGGTTTCCTAGCATTTGGAGCTACTTGTTTCTAGCCGTTAATCTTTAACATCTGCTTTGGTCCTGCCAGAATTTGCATCTGCAGTAGGAGATTGCAAGATTACATTAATTAAATATAAAACTTAAACATGCTAAGTAGTAATACTCTGCATACTGAATTCTTGAAATGCATGCAGGAAAAAGTATATGCAGTATTTACAAAGTAATTCAGACTCAAATCCATGCTTAGAAATTAGGATGGATAGACATGAACAGTTTTCATGCCTACCCAGTTTAAAATAGTATGTGTCAGTTGTGTCTGAAGTATCAGATGTGAAGTTGCTTTTGTATGGTAGCAAAGCAGAAAACCATGAGCTGCTGTAACTGTTAGCAAAGGATTTGCAATTGCTTATTTCTTGTGTTGAATTTACTTCCAAATATATGTTTAGTTACTGATTCAAGATATTTGAGAACATTAAGAAAAACTTGAACTGTTTTTTAAGATTGAATGTATTAATTTATGTTGAATATAAATGTTGTGGAGACCCAGATTACTGTTTCTCAGTGGGTAGTTCCACCGCAGCTGCCCCATCTCAGTCTTTGGCAGAAGTTGTACCTGTCTGAGATCTGAAACACTAAGGAGCAACTGTGGAAATGCTTGTTGGATGCATTACTGAACTCATGATGTTTGCAAATGCTACTCTTCCCTTGTGTTCAAAACAGCTCAGCCCTACTTCCAGATCCAAGAGGGTGCCTCAGGGCCGGACCATTCCGCCAATGGGACCTGAAACCAAAGTGTATGTGGTCTGGGTGGAACGTTATGATGATATAGGTGCGTAATGGTTTTTATTGTTTGCTAAAGTAACAACAGGGCAAGAACCAGAAGAAAAACTCTGTTCCATTCCTCTATAAAATGCTAAGTCCTTATTAATGTCTGTAACCAACACTTCTAAGATTTTTAAAACAGTTCTTTGATATTTGAGTGGTGGTCCATGGGGTGTGGTAGGTGGCATGTAGGTCTGGAGATTATTTTAGCTCTGGCAGTACATATGAAATGCTGTCATGCAACCACCTTCTTAAGCTTAACACACAAAGCAAGTGTGCACCCCTGTTCTTGAGTTCCCCTCAGCTGCTGTCTCCTCAGAGTGGATCTGTTGTTCTTCCTTTAAAAACAAATGACTCCTGACACCTGCTGCTTCTGTGCCGAAGGGATCATCATCCTTCTTGGTTTGATGGTACCTTTGAAACTTTCTGTTCTGCTCTTTCATGTGGGAGGGCTCATTTATTCTGTGCTCGAGGTGCCCATTTTATCCTATGCAGTCCAGCTTCCTTTCTGCACCTTTGTTCACCCAAGGTCTTGTTCCTCATGCAACTTAATGTTTCTTAGTTTGATGTTTCCTCCCTGACTCTGGGTACTGGCTGACCTGGGAGAGACACAGCTTCGCCCATCCTGTCACAGCCGTGGTGTGGACAATGGTGGGCCGCTGGCTGCTGGGTTTGAGGAGCCCTTTGTCCCCCAAGAACTGCTTGCGTGCTGGTTCTAAGCCATGGTCTGGCTTTAGCACTATGTGAGAGCCTCTCTGTAGTGGCCTAGCCCAGCAGAGTCTGTAACACTGACTAGTAACTAATACTTTATTCTGTCTTTGATTTCTAATCCTGGTTCCCAGTCTGGCAGTAAGGGCAGACCTTCATTAAGCCCTTAGCTCCTCCCAGACGAAAGCAACCAAGAGAATGGGAGTGATCTGGAGGAAGCTTCCTGTAAAGTGTAGGTATAAATTCTCAAGACCACCTTGTCCACAGCACATCCCTCAGAACTTTACTGGGATCAGGAAGTGGACATCAAGTTCTGCAGCATCATTTTCTTATCCAGACATGGGCCCAGCGGGTGTTCCCTTAGCTCCAGGAGTCCCTCCACTGTTTCAGTTCCTGAACTAGTGTCCCTGACCCACGTTTTTCTTGAGAGGCAGCTGGAGCCAACTCACTGCAGAGGCAGCAACTGTGCTACACACACATGTTTCTGCTTGGCTACTTCTTTAAGCAGCCATAGGAATCTCCCAGAGCTCTGGGCCTGAAGCTGAAGAAATGAGTTTGTGAGTCTCAGTAAGCATGGCAGTTGGATTGAGGGGAGGGCGGAGGGCAGCTCTTGAAAGTGGCTCCTAGCCCAGAGGCTTTGCCTCACGCTCCTTACAGTCTTGGCTTTTGCCTTTCGCTTCTTGTACATCTTTGAATCTGGATAGTGGAAAAGCTGTCACTTTGTAGTCCAGGCTGTCGCCCCTGTGCCAACTGCCTGCCCTCCCTCTTGCTCCATCTCAAAGTACTTTCGTGGACCTCTATGCTCTCCCTCTGCTAGCTCCAGCTTTTGTGTACTTTTAGCATCCCAGCTCTGATGGCAAAAGGTGGGTTTTGGCCTTGTACTCTTTCTGTTGGAAGAGGCGTCAGCACTGTACCGTCTGAACTGTACTTTTGCGAATGACTCTCAACATCTCTTTCTGTTTCTGCCCCTAAAGAAGGTAATGGGAAATGCCACATCCCCTTCCAGGGAACAGAGTTCTTACTACTTCTTCCTCCTGCACCTCCTTTATACAGTCACTTGTTACCAAGTGCATAGCAGCAGAGTTGTAGGTTATGGTGAGGATCTACAGAGTTTGGATTTGAGGAATGATACTGTGTTTGTTGGAGCAGGGCTCAAGGGACCTGTAGATGTGAGTGGTGGTATTGTTTGAAAACCCCAGCACTGTTCTTGAGGCTGATTGCTTGTGGATAGGTGAAGATGTTGTTGAATAATAATTTGAAAGCTTGTTTTGTGATTGAAGTACTTCACCTCCTTCCTGCTTTCACTGTTCCTCTAGAGATTTTGACCTTTGGGATTGAGAGAATTGAGGGTCTGGGACATGTGTTACCTAATCTGTTGAGCACAGTATGGCTGAGGTGTTTCTGTACACTCCATGAATGCTTAAGCTTAAAAACAAACAAAGACTTTGCATCACTATCAGTGCAAGAACATCCGTGATATAAATGCTTGAGGACTGTATGGTTTTGACTGATGATAAATAATCTTTCTTTGTATAAAACCAAACCAGACACCAAAAACTGGGGTAGATAAACTTTGTTCAGTGCATCTTCTTCTTATAGAAAACTTCCCCCTCCCTGATCTGGTGTCCGAGACGAGCACTGGTGTGGAAACTACAGCCAATAGTAGCACTTCCCTAAGGTAAGACTGCTCTTATTTTCATTATTTTTCTTGATTCTTGCGGACAACAGTTTAGGCTACACTTTAGAGGAAGTCGTGACTGAGATTTGCATTCTTCAGCTTTCACAGACAACCCTGAAAACTCTAGGCGGTCATGTTAAGACAGATGATGTCCTCAGTGGATTTTTTTTTGTTGTTGTTGTTGAAAAAATGAAAGAACTTTTCATATCACTGCAGTTTAAACATAAATTAAGGAACAGAAAATGCGTAGTTTCTGTCTCGAGTCTGTGGTTAGCCTCCCTCTTGATTTACTCCCTTGTGAGGCGGTTAATGCTGCGTATGTGTTGTGAGGCTTAAAGCCCTGTCTGCAGGACTCTCAAATTCTGTGGTGACAGAAGGTCATAGAAACAGTACAGTTGATATAATCCTTCTAAAGTCCAGAGGATGCACACAGGAGTCCCGCTGGTTTAGCCACAAGAGATTTTTAACTTTCTTTTAACACTTAAGTCGTCATTTTCATCTATAGATTAATTGAAACAGTGCTGTAAAATGGATTTAACAGTTGCGGTTTTTCCCTTAAGATCTACCATTCCTGAGAAGGAAGTTCCTGTGATCTTCATCCATCCTTTAAACACTGGCTTATTCAGGATAAAGCTACAAGGAGCAACTGGGAAATTCAATATGGTTATCCCATTGGTGGATGGAATGATAGTCAGTAGGAGAGCTCTTGGTAAGCTAAAGATTTTTAAGAACACTCATGTTTTGTTTTTTTAAATAATAATATACTGCAAAATACATAGTCTGAAATCTTTCATTGGAAAAAGTATTGGACATGACAGAACAAAATAAAAACATGCTTTTTGCAGCAGCAGCAGTAGCAGGAACAGCAGAGGGAGCAGGTGGTCAGCACTTAGCTGACAGCACAGCAGGGTTCCACTGCAATTGTAGTAGGAGAGAAGTGAAGGGTTGGAACTGATGATGGTGGAAGGAAATGCCTGTTATTTAGATAAGAGAGATCAGAAATGTGACCCTAATGTTTAGTATTGAGAACCAAGGTGCTGGTGCTAGTTGCCTGCCAGAAGGTACTGCTGAATTTTTGGACTATGCTGGCATGCTGTGTTTGTTCCTTCTGTTTTAGAAGCCAGATAGTGATCAAAAGTCACAGCAATTGAGGATTTTCTAACATGTTCAGTAGAAGTACTTAACTTACTATGCAGGCATATGTTAACAGGGGTCTGTGTGTGCTATCTGCCTTTTCCTGTGTTCCTGGATGGGTTAACAGATCTGTCTGGGTATCTGTGCTACTGTAGCTTCAGTAACTGGAAACCTCACTCCAGTGAGAGCAATTCACAAGACAGAGCGAAATGAATAAACGAACATTAGGGCACTTGTACATAACCATAAAACTGATGTTGTAGGGGTCTGTTGGGGGTGACTTTCAGGTCCTGGTCTTTGCATGATTAATTCAGTGAAAGGGAAATTGAAGCCAGACTGGGCCTTTAAATAACATTTCTGAATTCAGCTGATGACAATGGCTTGTACTGAAAAAGAATCAGGTGTGTTTTCCTAGAATTGGGCTGGTTTTTCAGCTGCCTCAGGACTATTAATATAATGAAATTTGTCTCGTCTCTAAGTTCAGCAAATGTGGCTTGTGTGCAGTCAGGAATCAAGTCCTCTAAATAAGGACGACACTCCTTCTGCCTGTAAAAAAGTGCTTGTGAAACAGCAGAAGGGTTAATGGACATTTACTTCATTAGAGACATATGAATTTCATTTCAGAATAAAATAGGATAAAGTTCACTGCCATATTTGACCAAATGTTACTGCTTTGGTTCCCAACCTTCTCCTCCCTGCCACGTACAGCTGTATGAGTTAGAGGGGTAGCAACAGTGGCAAAGCAACGAGGGGAAGAGAAACCTGTTCCCAGCCACAACCCATCAAGTCTTTCCTCATCCCCTGTTCCAAGGGGAAGGCTCTGCAATTCCTACTGGAAAAAAGTACTGAAGGGTACTTTTTTTTCATCCTGAAAACTCCCCTGGCATTACCCGGTGGGACCTCAGGGCCCACCTCAGCTCTGCATGTCCTCATGCAGCATGGCTGGGGCTGTAGCACTGCGATTCTTGTGTTGGCTGCCCTGGATTCTTTCCCCTCTTGGTCCCAAGGGTGCTGTTGCGGGCAGTTGCTTGGCTCTGGCAAAGCAGACAAATCTTCCTCCTCCTCCTCCAGCCAGTTTAGAGTACAACTTACTTAGTCCCTTTCTTACTCATTTTTCACAGTAAAATGTCCTTATAGGCCTGGGGACCATGCTTATCTGTTATCAGCTACTCATTGAGAAAAGTTCTTGACTTGGCAGTGCTGAGCATCTCCCCTGGGTTTCTCGATGGGACAGAACCCAAGATTGTCTTTAGTGGAAAAGCCAGCAAAGGGGCACAGACTTGAATTTGTTCAGACTTGATTCAAATGTTGTTTCTTTTTCAGGTTTTTTAGTGAGGCAGACGGTAATAAATATTTCTCGGAGAAAGAGGCTGGAAAGTGATTCATACAACCCCCCACATGTCCGCCGAAAACAGAAAATAGCAGACATTGTCAATAAATACCGGAACAGGCAGCTGGAGCCAGAATTTTATACCTCGCTTTTCCAGGAGGTTGGGCTCAAGAACTGCAACCCCTAGGTCATTATCCTTCCAGGACAATTAGATCAGAGCTTGGTGGCTACAGTAATGAAAACAGTTAAATAACCACAACAAATTTCCTCAGCCCTCCAGAATTCAGGAAATCATATTCTAGCACAAGTCAGCAGATACCATGTGGGAGGAATGAGAAATGAATCCAAAACATTGCAGTTGGGATATTGACTTAATTCACCTACCCACAAAAGATTACTTAATTCCGGTCTTCCTGGATGCTAGCAGCATAATCTCTTCACCCAATCATCTATTCCAGACTAATTAGGAACTGCCAGTGTCTCATTCTGTGAGAGGAAAACAATCAAAACAAAGCCATCTCTGCATATATGGAAAACAAAATACAAACAAACCTGCCTTCAGACATCTCGCTACACAGACGTGTAACAGGAGAAGGGAGCAGGATCTCTCCTTTGAGGAGAGAGACTGTTTCAGAGCAGTTACTCTCCCTGCAAGAACTTAAAAGACACTTTCAGCCCCCGTTCAGAGCTCAACAGAAGATCCTTCACTGCTTGTAACCAATTTGTGTACCAAAAGCAAGAGGAGGAAATTGCCTGGAAACATCAGGTCATGAAATTCATAGCCCAGATGCTGTGTTTTACAGTTCCCTCCGTGGCTGGGAGTGAGTCCATCTACATACGAGATTTCTGTAGTGCTGACAACAAACACCACCTGAAATTACCTGACTTTCCAACATAAGTTGTTACTAGATAAAAGCTCTTGGTTATGTAAAAACAAGGTTATGATTTTCAGGTCTGTTGCAAAATGTCACACTTCATTTTAGTAGCTTGATTTTTTTTTAAAATTTTTTTATGCAACTGCTTAATTTATTTTGAAGTGTCTGTATCACCTACTCACCATTTCCATAAAAAGCATAAACATCACTTGCTTTCCTTCCATTGGATTGAAATCTGAGATTCTGGGGCTGCCTCCTGCCTGATATTTATAGCTTAAGCAGTTTTCACAGCTTCTACAACACTTTTCAGAAGCTCCTGTTAAACAGACTAAAACAACTCGAAAAGAGAATTCAAGAATTCTTCTTTTCCCCCATTAACTTGCAATTCCATGAAAGCCCCTTTGCAGTTAAAACTTAAAATTGTTTTGAATCTACTATGCTTTCTCATGCTCGGCAGCGGTGGTTCCCTTTCACCTAGGTCAGAAGTTTTCATTTTCCGACTATGAATTTCACATGTTCAGGACTTGAAGGGTGTGCTAAGAAAAGATGTTTACAACTATAGATTTAATGTTGGGAATATAAAAGCTGCAGTGGGCGCTGGCAGCCTTGGGAGCGCTCTCAGGCTCCCAGTGCAATCTTCACTTGTGTTGCAGTAATGAATCATCACTCACGCTCCTGGGCAGATGTGGTTTGTGATCGCTGGTGGCAGCACGTGTCCTTTTCCTCCCAGTGAGCAGGTGATGTACGAGTGTGAGCAGGAATTTGGGGAGCTCCTCACGTTATTCCAAAAGTGGTTTTATTAGCTTTTTAATATGCATTGTAGTAATACCTGTCAGTCACTTTGATATTTCAGAGTTACTTTTTGCAACAGTTCTGACCTGAAACAGTCGTAATTGTTTCATTACAGCTTATCTGCCAAGGACATACCCTGCTCCTGTCTTTTCATGTGGTTTTTCACAAAGAGTTAGTGGAAACACAGATCCCTAAAAATACACGTGAAAGGACTTTCATGGTGTCAACCAAAGGCATTTTAGGTGACACGTGCTTGTTGCAGGGGACAAACCTCTCAACTCAGGAGCTCTGGATTTTGATCCAGATGAATCACAAGCGGAAAAATGAAACCACACAAAGAAAACTACTGTAGAAGTAAGGATGGTGGCTGGCCCACGCTTGCGTGATGCCTGGGTTGCAAATGGCAGGAGGTGCTGCAAGGCAGCGTTTGGGTGTATTGGCAAAGCTGTGAAGGGAAACTTGGACAGCTTCATTCCTCTGCCAAACTCTTGCCAGTATCAATTTAATGCACGGACACTAAATTTACCCACATTTTGTATGTACCTATTGGATCTAATTAATGGCCAAACACACTTTAGTCCACTGATTTAAAAGGCATGACCAATGCATGTGTAACAAATAAACATACTGAGCAATCAAATGTCTGCACATCTTCAATAACGTAACAACAAAACCCACATACCATAGCTAAGTGTGTGTTATATACGAAGTCATTGGTTTCTATAGTAATGAGCTGCAAAAGATACTTCTTTCAGGCATTCGAGTACAGTTGGTAACATAAAGGCGTGTACATTTGGGGAAACCCTGGATATTTTCCACAAAGGCCAAGATAGCCAAATGGAGTGCCTGAAAATTTACTTTCTAAAAAGGCCTGTGCTTGGCTGAAGAATAGCCTTGGGTCTATTTCCATGTTCGCGTAAAACATGGGTACGGCACCCACTTGAGCAGTAACAGCCGTGAAAGCAATACAACTTTTCAGAAGTCTTGAAAGAAGGTAACTTTTGCACTCAGTGTTGCTGCTGATCCCACCGCCGGGGGAGCAGGCGTTTATAACGCGCTTCATTTGGTTTGTAAAACCGGCTGGTTAACACGTTACACGCTAGTGGTATGACCTGGCCATAAGTTGTTGGGATTTGCGATCTGGAAAGGTGAACCTTCAAGAAAGTTGCAGTTTAGTATAAAAATGTTGCAATTACAGAAATGTGTTGCCGTCCCACTTGGTTTGGATGCCGGTCGCAGCAGTGAGCACCCTTGGCAGACCTGTGCCAGTGGTAGGTGTCTGCAAGGAGTGTCCCTCCTTCCCCTGTGCACGGAGGGGTCTCCGTCTTCATAATAAAATGAAAAACACCAATTTGGGAATGAAATCCTTGTCCTGTCAAAGTCAGTGGGCAAACTCCGATGGCTTCAGCTAGTCCAAGGTACAGCCTTGAGCTTTTTTCTCCAAAAGGGTTAGAGAAAATTAGATTTATTTTAGTTCCAGTTGCAAGAACCTATTAGTCAAGAATCCAGACTTTTTTGATCATAAACTGCTGTATTGAGTTTTCAGCTTGACAACTTGCGTGGCTTGGGTTTGCGTTCCTGTTCATTGGAGGTGACGAGCATTGACCACTTGTTCTGCGCGTAGCATGACGTTAGTCTAGACACCGCAGGTAACGTAGTGCTGCAAAAGCTGAGTTGCACATGTTTCATAACTGAACTGAGACTTTCTCTTTTCATAAGACCTTTCTGTTTGGGTTCATCATTCTGCTTTAAATGATGGCATCCTTTTAAAGGTGCAGAAAGAGGGGGAACCATTGTCACCTTGTTAAAGACCATGTTGAAATTACAGAAATTTTAGTACCTTAATAAAGACTCTCTTTTAAAGAAAAACCTTTTTCTTAAAGGTAGTTTTAAAAAAGGTATTACAACCTTACAGCAAACAGGAGAGGGGAAGGACAGTGCCTGTGGAAATCCAGGTGTCTCTGGATAGCAGCGTGTGCACGGGGCCATAGGGAAGAGCAGCCCCTCGCTGCTCGACTGGCTCTATGTGCTGGGTTCTCCATAGGTGACTGCATTTCTTTTCTGCGAGGTTCTGCATGCCCAGAAAGACGAGAACTAAATTTCAATCTAACAGACAAATTTGATGTGATTTAATGATTGTGTAATCGAGTGATATCTTTGAAGGCAAACACAGACCTCTTCCACAAGGATTTTAGCAGGAGCAATTAAAAATAAGAATGCCAGATACATGTGCTTCAAATCATATACAATTTGTATGAATTTCTGTATGTTGCCAAGACATGATCTTTTTGTTCTTATTGTATTTTTCTGTAAATATTCCTGGCGCTAAGTTGTAAAGTAAAGGCAAAATGTAAATATGAAGATGTGAACTATGTTCCCTTGTCTCTAGTACTTTATCTCTTATTTGTTTAGGAAAGGCACACAAAGGCTTGTTTGTATTTATGCCAATTCTTTGTCCGGGAGAAACACATCAAATATTGAATGTAACACAATTAGTCCAATAAATTTTAAAGATTCTTATCTAGTAACTTTGCAATTGTCACTTTTTAGTATTTTTCCAGTGCCTTCAGTTGAAATTACCAGCCAATAGAGATGTTTCCCAGGGAAACAGCAGACGGATGTAGTAAAATTGCGCACCCTCTGCTACGCAGCCGCTATGGTAACAGTGCACCAGCTTATATTTAAGGAAATCACGTTGCATCTTGAGGGTGTGGGGAATGAAAACATGGAAACACAGCTTTTAAAGGGAGACCCGATGCTGCCGCAATGCAAATGTTCTCTGGTTGCTCAATGTGATGCTTCCTATCTGAGGCGTAGGTCGCCTCGCTGTGCAGCGGGACTGGGGAAGCCACCATAAAGCCGGGCGGAGTCCTGCGAGTGTTAGAGACGGCTCTTACTGCTGCGCAGACTGAGGATGAAGAATTTGACTTCTCGCTTGTTTGGGTTTGGAGATGAGCTGGGCAGGAGCGTCTTGTGTCCGGTGCAGCCGGTGGGCTCTGGGGAAGGAGGAAAGCTTCAGGAAAGCCGTGGTGGAGGCTGGGTTTGTCAGTGCCCCTCTAGTGTCCGACCGACGAGTCAAACCACCCGTTGACCATCTCTAAGCTCCCCAGGGAGGTGACAAGCCGTCACTGTGGGTTCCCTGGGTCAGGGCTGCGGTGTTGGGGCTGGCAGGACCCTGTCTGTGTGTCTCGGTGCTTTACTGCTGAGGCACCAGGTGGGGGTTACCTGGTCGTGACCTTGCGTTGTCGGTGGCACTTCACCGTCACAGTAGCTCTTAACAGGAGATGCTGTCTTGGGGATGTTAGCCTTTTGTGAGCTGTCCACATGTCAACTTACCTGAGGGCTGGAACAAAAACACTGAACTGACCGTTCCAGAAGCTTCAAAAGAGGGCAAGGTGAATGTTGATTTTTCCTGCCCGCTCCCTCTCCGAATCCCCCTCTGCAGTCCCAAAGCGTAGGGCCGGTAGCAGAGAGGGCTTTCTGGGCTTGGTTTCAGAGGTGTGACGCTTTCTCCTTCCCTACAAAGAAAGCAAAAGGCAGCGGGTAGGGTGGTCCATCACGGTCCCAGGGGATGGGGAAACCTTGGCTGCCGTGGCCACGTGTCCTGCCCACTGCTGCGGGCTTCTTCCCATTGCTTTCCTGGAGACTTTTCCCCAGTTTTCATTTTGCAGAGCACAGTTGCAGGCCATGCTTCAGCCATGCAGGGAGCTACTCTTCAGCCGAGGTCTGCTCCTCCTCAAAAATCCTTTCCTTTGCTGCAGTTCTTGTAATGCAGGTTTGCGGCCCAAAGTGGAGAAACTCTTTGGCCCTGAATAAATGAACTTGTGTTTGGCTGCACTGAGGTGTAGGTAGCCTGGCACAGGTCACCCAACGGCCCAAATCCCTCCTGCCATGCGCTGCACCTGGGATGCCACGGACTCATCCTGCACCAACACTTGTTACCCCAAGCTACTGCCAGCCTCCCTCTTTTTTTCCCCCGAATTTTATTGATAAATCTGCTGATAGCCTTGGGCTGGGCGTTAGGTGCATCTCCTCGCCCTGGGCTGTGCCGGCGAGCGTGGGGATGACCGTGGCTTTGGAGCCTGACCCTGAGTATCAGCTGCCTCCGAGCCCTCCAGCTGGGAGCTGCCCCCAGGGCTGCCGGCCCGGCTGCTGGCAGGAGCGGGGTGGCCCCCCCAGTTCCTTGGCCCCATCCCACAGCAGCCCCAAGGGATGGCTTGGGGTTCCCCGGGGGGGGAAGCTCCCGGCAGGAAGAGGGGCTGGGTCGGGGGGCTTGGGATACCCTCCCAGCCCAGGGCCCTGCACAGGAGGGGTGTTGGGGAGGGCTCGGCCACTGCTGACCTTGTTTTGGGAGACTGGAAAGCTCACTTAAGGGCCTCGGGTTGAAAGGGCCTTTTCATCAGCAGAGCCCGTGTAAACGGGCGGTGTTTTGTGTGCAGGGCTGTGTGGGTGTGCAGTGGGGACCAGACTTCAGCTCCAAGCGAGCCCAGGATCTCGAAGGCAAATCGAGCGATTGTTCCGCTGCCCAGCCTGCTCCGGCAGGAGAGCCTGGCTGGGAGCAGCACCAAGCGGCTCTTTGGGTGGCCGCTGTCATATTAAATCTCCTCCCATGCACCGAAGGTGTGTAGTGCCAAGGCAGTAAACAGAGTCATGAAACTGCCGTAGTGTGCCAGGGCATCGTTTCGGAGGCACCACACAGGCAATTACTGTAAAAACAGGAGTAACAAATCCAGGGATGGAGGCAGGAGTGGCCGCAGTGCGGAGCAGCCCAGGGACAGTCCGTCTTACCCTCCACCACTGCCAGAAATGAGAATTAATTTCTAATTCACTGTTCATCGAGGGGAGCTGCTCCAGTGTCCTGCCCAGCCCAGGTGAGAAGAGGGGCCCAGGAGCTTTGCCATGGGGGATGCAGAAGAGACGACTCATCCCCAGCGCCCTCCACCATCCTCTTCATCAGCTCAATTCCTATAAACTTGCCGAGCAGAAGCAAGAGAAACACCACCCGCTGACACCCAATACACTAGTATTTCTCGCTGCAGCATGGCTAATTCTGACCACAAATGGAGCCAAATTGCATTACAAATAAATTTCCAGTGTGAAATGTAATTTAGTTACTACTTTAAGCTGAGAAAATATTATTTGGCTGCTGGCAGTGAACATGCGTCTGTCAGGAGGGAGGGTAAGAGGCTGAAGGTGGAGCTGGGCTGAGCCATGGCTGAGGGCATCCTCCAGTGCACCCACTTTGGTGGTGGGTGCCGACGGGGTGTCCTCCAGGCAGCGCAGGTGCCCTGGGTGCTGACGGGGTGTCCCCAGGCCCGGCAGATGCCAATGAGGGCATCCCTGGGCTGTGCTGGTGCTGCCAGAGCATCCCTGGACCAGTGTGGGTGCCACCGGAGCATGCCTGGGCCACATCGGTGCTGCTGGGATGTCCCTGGGCTGTGGCAGTGACACCGGGGTGTCCATGGGCCACACTGGCAGGTCCCAGGGCTGTGGGTCGGGTCATCGTCGTGACAACGGCCCCATCACAGCATCATGGAGGAGGGCAGCGTGTTGCCATGGCAACCATGAGCATGGGCGAGGGCGGGGGTCTCAGGCCTGACCTTTGGCTGGGGTGATGATGTGACTTCACGTGCTGCTTTGGGGGGAAGCCCCTCATTCCAAGCGCTGCTCCAGAAGCTGCGGCAGCACCTGGGGGATGGCAGCGACCGAGGGGGGCTGAGTGGAGGCTCACCTGGGCGCACGTGAGGTTTACACCTGCTTCCTGTGAAAGCAATGGGATTTTCTGCTTTATTATGTGCACTGTGTCAAAAACAGCTGCCCCACGCATGGGGGCCCGGCTCTGCCCTTAACACAGATGGGGATGTGTTGGGAAGACGTGAGGCACGACGGCTCTGGGGCTCACACCAGGTTTTCTTACAAAGGTTTTACTGGGAAAGGCAGAGATGGGCCAGTTCATCCCGGCGGCAG
>NW_009602707.1:24711-34450 GCF_000690535.1 Cariama cristata | reverse complement strand
GCCAACTTCGGACCGACTCTCACACCATCTCACAGCTTCTCCTGTAAGCTTGATCTTCTTTGACAAATGATTGCATTTTTAAAATTTTGGATTTTTCCCTTTCCTAAGGCAAGTTAATGAACATACAATAATTATCTTGCTGTGGTATCTCAAGCAGAAATGAGGTGGCTGAAATATCTGCAAGTAGATGAAGTCAGAATTATGCCCTAGTATTGTGTTGACCTCCTGTAATTTTCTTCTAAGTGTTCAACAATAGATTAACTAATGATGTGAGTAATTTATTCTATAGTAGAAGTGTGCTTCTTGTTGTCTTAATCTTAAAACAATCTTAAGAACAATGACTTTTATCACTCCCCTTAAGCTCAGAGAAGGCTTGAGGTAGCGATCCAAATGGTTTTGGGATTCCGAAGTCTTATGTCTTTATTCTCTGAAATTGGATTGAGGATGGCATTTAAATGCGATTTTTTGTATGCTGAAGTGTGTCTGAGGTTGAGACTGGCAGGTATAAGCTAACACCTATGAGACACCTGTAGCAGCAGCTAAAGGACAGGTCGAATATATATTCCTTTACTGAGTCTGTGATGAAGCACTTTTGCTGTGAGACTGCAGGTGACATACTTACCCTTCCTAGTTCTCCAACCACAGAATTTGCAATCATTTATCCAAACTTCACAGTGCTGATTTTGAAGAACTGTTCATTAAACCATCGGCAGCCAACTGACTGACTCATCTTGTTTTTATTAGATCACTTTCAACAATCCTTATGAACAAATTTCATTGTAGATTTTCCATTTATGAAGTGTTGTCATATATAATTGCAGATATTTCCCTCAAAGATAGTGTAATCACTTTCTTCTTTATATGTCTAATTGCAAATTTATCTGTAAAAGATCATGTTACCAGCATCCAGTCTCAGGCATGCCTCGGATTTCACCGTTGAGGCTGTTGGCATTTTTAAAAAGCTGCAGAGTTAAGAAAGAACAAAATAGTCTCAAGAAAGATACCATACATTTAATTTATTTATGGTTGCTGTCATGCACCTTTAGAAAGAATTATGGGGTCTATTCATCTGTCTATGTGATTAAGTAATGAATCGTGTCTGTGATTTGCTGGTACAGACTTGTTTTGTTATCATAATTTATGCAGGAAACGCTCTGTGTTTCAAAGGTAAAGCTTTGCGTTTATGAGTAATTTTTCTGTGAACTGGTACTTTCCCATAGTGAAACAGCTGGCTGAGAGTACAGTTTTCCCCGAGTTAAATGAGTTCGTTGGTATCCAGGAAGATTTCCCCTGGAAGTTTTTCAGCACTGCAGGGATGGAGAGGTCCCTTGGAAACTCTTACTGCTGATACATAAGTGAGGTTGCTGAGAGCTCTTTGCCATGTTTTTTTGTAACTGCATAATCTGCAAACCACACTTGTGTGGTCAAAGTATAGCTGACACGGAAAGGAGTGTTTGTGAGCTTGTGACTGGACTAGTTGCAGTTTCACAGAAGAAAACCAGCTTTATCTCTCTAATCCTTCTGCTGGCAGGCAGGACATGAAAAATGAAGGTAAGACACTGTACCTATTTATTGCTTATTTTTTTCCCATAAATTCTAACCTTGTGGTTAAAAAACCCAACAAAATCCAGTAATTCTCAAATGTAAACAAGTAGAAAAATAATACTCCAGAATGCAAGAGCTTATAAGTATCCAAACCCTAAATATGTTAACACAGCTGCATGTCATGTGACCCACCACAGTTCTGACATAAAAATATGTGAAATGGTTGAAAATGTCCAGAATATTGCAAATTTCTGATGATCCCCTAATTGAACAAGAGCAATGCAACTGTTAAAAATCCAAATGGAATAAATGAAGAGTTGTGCTCAAATTATATAAACAGCCCTTTTCCTTAGCTAATATTTAATAGCTCCAACTAAAGCCCTCCTACAGTAAAGCTGTGCAAGCGAGGCATCTTGCAATGCTTGCTGAATGTATTACTCTGTCTGTGAGTGATCCAGCTGCATTTTAAGGCGTTCTCATGATCTGTTTGGGTTTTTGGGGAGGTCAGCGTGCCACAGTTCAGTGAGAGGCGATGTCTTTAGATGGTGCTGAACAAGGTAGCATGGAACAAGAAAGATTATGGCTGTGCCAGTGTGGTATTATAACTAACATAGTTGCTGTTGCTGGTTACCCTAATAGCTTGTCTGTCTTTAACCAGTATTTTCTGAGTGTAGCTCAATGAGTGAAGTTGTTTGTGACTTCTGGGCAATGGCCAAGGTTCTGCACACTCCTGGTCTGGTACCGACTGCTGTAAACTATGCCTTCAGCCACAGGTGGGTTCCTGTGGTAGGTAAAGCAGTGGTGAGAATACCAGCTGCACGTGCAATGTTTGGAAATTAAAATTCATCCTCAGTCAAGAAGTTAACCAGTAAATCTTGAACACCTAAAGTGAAGTGAAAAGCACATTAAATTCATGAAAACATGGCAGAAAACGACAACAATTGCTTAGAGAAGTATTAGTGGAATTTACTCAGTCATAAATGTTATCTGCATGCCAGGTCTTCTTTCAAAGCCATAGGTTTTTTTCATTTAGTGTTGTTTAATAATAAACCCAATAAGCTTCTCCAAATACTTGCCCCAGAGCAATAAATACAGGCTTCAGCTATAATGATAACTGCAACAGATTATCAGTTAAGCCTGTGCAAAAAAAAAAAAACAACACAAAGGAAATTAAAGTGTCTCAGTAACATTTTAAAAATATTTTTAATTCCATGCAATCTGAAAAGCCAAGTTTCCATGTATTAGTAATTTCAAACAAAAAATAACACTACTTCCACTTTTTCTTTTTCTTTTTTTTTTTTTCCCCCCAATTTTTCCTTTTCATCTCCACTACTTGAGTAAAAATGTCATTTCTTGGTTTAATCCAGTTCTCCATTTTTTTAAAAGGTATTTTGTGAAGAAAACTTTTCTACTTCATAAAATTTCTACCTGCTGGACTTCCAACCTGTGATGCTGAAAGTAGGCTGTCACCTCCTAGTTATTTGTTATGTTCAAAGAAAATGTTGCCAAAATATAGGGCTGTTAGTGCTGGCTTTTAACTAGTTATTCTTTTGCTAAAATTTGCAAATACTTTAAAATTGTGACTGGAATCCTAATCAACTAAATATTTTCCAATTTTATTTTCCTCAATCAGGAAGAAGAAAGATAGGAAAAGACATGCTCACGTGTTTTGCAGATGATAAATTTTCCTCTGTCTATTCCTGAACTCAGAATATATAAAACGTATTTGGAATTAAAATTTCAACGAGCTCAGGTATATACCTACATTGTGTATTTTTTGTTAAATTAGGATCTGTGTCTTTTGGGGCAGGGACTGGTTTGATTCATCCAGTTGTTCAGCAAGTGTGAGTAGCTAGTATTACCTGAAAATGTTCAATATTGTTTCTATGTCATATTAGAAATCATTGCTTCTGATAAATATATTTACAATCTATTTTCCTACCATTCTCACTGCCGTTATAGCATCTCTGTAGATGTATAATGCTTACCAAACAGAAAGGCCATTCCTTCAGAAACCTTCATGAATTCAGACATTTGAAACTACATTTTGGCTTGTCCAGCAGCTCCCTTATGCAAATAGTGTCAAGATTCAGAAAAGGGCATAGACTGCAGAAATGAATGGGAATGGCGTGAAGGCTGCTGTAGACCAGAATTTTCTCCAGGACTTTTCTCTAAATTGGGCAGCTGATCTTCTGAGCTGCAGTGCCTTGAAGCTTCAGGTACATAAGCATTTTCAAATGTGTATACTACCATAAGTATATGTGTGATTGACTCTGTTCATAAAATCTAGTAATTTTTATCTGGAAGAGCTTGATTTTACATTTACCAGACGTTTTGCTTTGCTAGATGGCAGGATATTCCTGTTTGAAGAACTGTTCTGTCTCAAAATGTGTGTACATCTTCTAGGACAAGAGCAAAATTTGTAGTGTCAAAAAAGGGTCACTTCTGGCATTAAGCAAATTATTTGGGGTAATTTGATCCTTATCTACCAGAAAATGTAATCTGAGAAGAATACTGGTGGTGATGGGAAGGAAGCAGACCTCACCAGGGGCGTGATTCTCTTCTACTTCCTCTCTTGGCGATTAAGTTGTTCATCTGCAATGGTGAATGCCACAGTTTAATTCTGTCCTCTGCTCTGGAGATTCACATCCTACTGTTGTGTCTCTTGGGACGGGATGTGAGCAATTAGCCCCAGGTAGGTCTACCACAATGTGTTTTCACTTGTTCCTCTTTACACTTTTTTGCTTCAGAGGAGCAGACTGTGGAGCTGATACCCTTTCTGCTCAGGAAGTGTGCTAATCTGGCTTTAAAGATATTCTCAGTCTTGATGGTGGCCACTTAAGCACTGCATGCAAAGTGAACCACTTCCAAAGCAAGGGGTGAGAACAATCCTCTGGTACCTAGTCACACAAGCAGAGTCAGATCAGAATTAAAACCCATGCTCTGTCTAATCAAGATAGGAGTTTGAATTAACTCCTCACATCGGTATCCTAGCAATTGCTCTTTGAATCGTTCCAAAATGGAACTGGTTCAATAAGCCACCTTATACAAACTACTTCAATAATACTTGAAAGTCAATGAGCAATAGAGTAAGAATGACTCTTCAACCTGATGTTAATGGTACTCACTTTGGAAGCTGGGGCAGACCCTGTTACAGTCAATACAGTGGGAAAGAAACTTCCTCAGTATAGCAAAGGAGTGAATTGTATACAAAAAGTCAGAGAGAACAATCCTTTTGCAACAATTTTGTAAATCTTGTCTTGCATTTTCTTGCCTTTTATGTTTGCATTTACCAAATGTTTGCATTTTCCAAAAATCTTTCCTCTGGAGACATATGGAACATTTCAGGTTAAATGAAGTACAGTGGGCTGGGTGGGGATGGTAGTGGTTTTGGTGTGGAAACCTGGAAAAACTGTGAATTTGGTTCAGTTTGAATCAACATTCTTTTTCAACTGTTTGGCTTGGCAACTGAACTGAAAAAACCAGTTATTTGCACAACCCTAAGCCCTCCTTTGCAGTTGGACCCCTGTGTTTTACTAAAAAAACTGTAGCATAGTCCCTGGAGACGTTCATCCACAGCATAGAGGCATGAAATGGAAAAATCACTAAAATTTAGGGTTGTCTGAAGTTTTTGGAGATGGGAGAGCTCTAAAATGGGATTAAATGATGGCACACACAGTATTTGTACTACTGGAATCTCCAAAGACACATTGATGTTTTCACAGTTTCCCTCTGTCATTTGCTTGTCAAAAAAATACCTCTGATGCACATGCTTATGGGAAATATTAGAAAGAGGAGAGCTCTTGACTTGTGTGCATTGTTAACTGTGAACAGAGACATTCCTTTTTCTAACTTTTTCGTTCCATGATGTAATGAGAACATTTTAAACGAGGACAAGCAAATTGCAAGTGCCAGACCTTTTCCTAGATGCTGCTTATGATCAAACACACCCATCCATGCTTTAGAATACCTCATAATTAAACATGCAAAAATGGAGACTTAATTTGAACATGTAAATTAATCACATGTTGTAACAATTGAAATTCATAACTGAACGTCCATTAGCAGACAACGCTGTTCCTCATTCTTTTGTTTACATGTTTATAGTAATCAAGCAGTAGGATTTATGGTGCATGTCACCCTTTGAAAATTAATTCTCCATCAGCTTAGGAGATGTGTTCCCATTTCTATTGTATAGCTTTGCTCTATAAATGCAAATAATTGCAAATTAAGCCCCAGATGTCTAAAGAGCAGCAGGAGTGACCATTATTTGATGTATGATGCACATCATGTCATTTCTGTGTCACTCCTCTAGGAGTTAAATGAGTTTCATGTTTTGCACATCTTAGGAAAATAATAAACAATATAACTCATCCAAAAAAAATCTGCTGATTTTTTTTTGTTAAATAGAAGACAAAGATATTTAAAATATGTTTTCAATCGCCTGCTAAGAAAATAAGTTTACATAAAATAAACCTTTTTTCATCCTGAAAAATTGTGAATTTACCTTCTGTGGCAATTTAGAAAAAAACAAAATTTATCGACATTGTGTATTTAACAAGTAAAGAACTCAATTGCTGTGGTAGGCTACATTAAATATAGATGGATGAGAATGAGGTCAGTGGAGTGAACACAAGCTGTACCCCTCAGAGCTAATGTACACGCACATTACCTTAAAGGTGTTTACTCAATGGATGTCTGTATTTGCCTGTGTATTTCAGTGCATTTGCATGATAGGCCATGAGACTTTCCCTAACAAGCAGTTGTGAAAGAAACATCCGTTGCCATGTGCATCTTAAAGAACCCTATCTTGCCCTATTCTGTATAGTAGCATCATGTCTATAGATACTGCAGTGAATTGTGATGGAAATAAGGAGGAATTTTTTAAAGAAAAGCCTCTCACCTTCTTGCACATGAAGTACTTAACTCTGATGGGAAGCACTTCGACATACATCAGAATGTGGACTGATCAGTCATCAACCTGGGACCTAGATAATGAGGGAGAGCTACACAGGGACAAAGTGTACTAAGTCTGAATATAGGAAACTATTTCTAAAAATGCAGCAAAATAGCTTTGTGATAATTAGTGGAAAAGAGGTCACAGCCTGTCTTTCTGTCCTACACAAGCCTTTTATTTGTTATTGTGGCATCACAGCATATGACTCTCAGTTTTTAGTGGACTAGTACCGTTTCTCAGTTGTTTTTGCTTTCTCTTTTCTCACAGTAAGATGCGACTTAAATTCCTAAACTCAAAACCCCCAAAAATTCAACCCACAAGCCCCAGTGGTATTTGGAGTTTATGTATTCTTTAACCAAAGGCCTTTACATAACCAGATACTGGTACATTCTTTAGTGGAATTCTTGAAGTTTTGGGCTTAACCGCTGCTTCTTACAGTGATGTGCTTGAAAAAATGTCAACTATGTAGCTGTACTGGAGGGCTGTGCAGTTGAGGTATGTCCTTTTTCTCAAAGTGACAGACTGGTGTCAAGGTCTAGGTTGAGGCAGGATCCTGGCTCCAGCTTGAACAGTCCCATGGTGAGATCAGAATTTTGGCATCTGTATTTAAACATTTTTTGTTATTGTCATTATTGCAGAGAAAAGCTGAAGATTTGGCATGAATGAATACACTACAGAGATGTCTGCCGGAGTAAGCAGAGAACTTTAAAGTTTTGTGAGTTGGGAATTGCCTCATTCAGTTTTCATAGGTTATTAACTCTGAAACCTTTGTGCTGCCTGCAGCAGTACACTTGGGTGTGTACAGGAGAACTTCTCCAAATTGTAGGCAAAGAGACTTGATTTCTGAGAGAACAAAAAGCAACAATACAGCAAAATCCTTGTTGGAAGGAGAGATATAAAAGTGCTTAAAGAGGCTTGAGAGAGAAACACACAAAAGGCTTACAAGGCTGTAGTTAAACAAAACTTAGTAGGATTTAGAAATGTACTTAGAAAAAATAATCCTGAAAAGGAAGAGAACAACCTCCCTTTCCACCCAAAATCAAAAAGGAACACTATTAAAATGTTCTTAAAGTATTTAGTTTCTTTTAATAACACTCATGATACACTGGGCAGTCCAACATGATTCTGTGTGTATTGGCAAAGCATAGTAGCCTTTTGGATACTTAATCTTCATCTAAGTGTGTTTCAGATCTATGTGTGATAAACCTCATTTGCTAAATATGGGAGGTTTATCTCACATACAGCAGTTGCATTTCAGGTAATAAACCAGAACGATATAAAAGTGTCAGGGTTCTTGGCTCTTAGTTGACTTGTTGCATTTCTCTCCAAAGTGTGTTGTTAATGAGAAATCTCATTGTCAGGACCCTTTTACTGAAATATTTCTGAAACTTTGTGATTGCTTTTCTTCTAAATCATCTATATAATCTACATTGCCATTCAGTTTACTATAGAAAACTACCAGGAGCAAGCAAAATCAAATCCAAGATTGGACCTTTCTTTCCCATATCTTTGACAATATTCTTGTTCAGATATCCTGAATGGGAACATCATCGAGGAGCGTAGGGCTCAACAGCCGGCATCTAGAGCAAATTAATCTGGCACTGCTATTCTGGCCAGTGGATCCTTTATGACTTTAGGCAGACAGAGCACATGATCTTTCAATCTCAATTTCCCTTTCTGTAATATAGAGTGATGAGAATAATTTCATTCCTATCTGACACAATATTTTCATTTGCTATAGACAGATGAAATGGTATGGAAATAGTCTTAATGAGTATTGTTTGAAATCAGAGCATATCCATCATTCATCATTTAATTGTTTCAATTTTATTTTTTTTTAATGAAGGAACTTACTTGATAATTGAAGAGACCAAAACATTTAAAGGTTGGATTTGTATTCTGGAGAGTATTCTGAATTTCAAGAAAACTACCCCCCAATGTTTCATTATGAGAAATATTTTAAAGGCTTTCCAAAAGTTTTGTCTTTATGCAGAACCACAGTCTGTTTATTTCTTCATGCCAAAGATGAGGTTTGGCACAGGATTGTCCCATACTCTTGCCAAAAGCTCTCCTAAGAGCACACTCAGTTAGTTTATATTACTACTTTTGAAAAAGGAAACATTAAAGAAACCATATTTTTAATACAGTATAAAGGTCCTCTGAAGGCTGAAAATGCCTCTCTTTGGCCCCACCTCACTGCAAAGGGCTAGGGGAAGTGAGGGAAAAAGGAGTCCTACAGTCAAAGAGCTGCCTCTGTGTGAGGCCTGGGAGTTAGGACAGCTTCGTGCTAACCCTCATTTCCCTGCAGGCTCTGTTTTCAAAAATTGTTTCTAAGTCTGGTTGCCCAAGTCGAGACAACCATGGCTTCATTAGCAGCAAGTCTGGGCACTCTTAACACCTGTTGATTTTACTGTGACTGTTCAAGGGAAGGACCTAGGATGCCTCCTGCCAGTCTCCTGAACTATTGCAAGTGCATAGAGTGCCCGGTGCCTTGGTCTAGCCCTCTCCCTCTGTGACCCTATGTGCACTAGTGCATTGCCCCTGCAGCTTCTATGAAAGGTCACAAAACCAGAGAAAGGCCATGGTTCTTGTATGTCCAACTTGCATTTTCTTTGCTCATAAAGTAGTATAGCCTCTAGCTGCTGTCTGGAACCCGAGGCCTTTCCCTGATACCTAGACTGACACACCAGGCATGTTCTCTAACTTTTGACTTAATATGGTGTTGTCCTGTCTATTGGGGAAAGAGAGACTTGAGGGATCTGCCTAACTATGCTGCAGAGAAACTGCTGTTGACTAAACTGTTTCATTTAAATGCAGAGGCTTAATTTTTTGAAACTTCTATGAAGTCTTCAAGTCTGAGATAAAATATAATTAAAACATAGAAAGTTATTGTCATAGAAATGGCTGATTCTGTAGCTGTATTATGCACAGAGTGAGAGACCATTTCAGGTGATTGTAAAAGGAATTGTGTATTGTGAAAGAAAAATATTTGTATGTGTATCTGTATATCCATCCATCCATTCATTCATTTATCCATCCATCCATAAGAACTCAGATTGTACTTTTAGAAACTGAAGCCAAATGTTAAACCTGTCACCCAGCTGAATATTTCCCTCGTCCTGGATTTGTCCATTCAGCCCATTCATTGTCTACAAGCTGCATGGGCCAGGCATAGTCAACTATAAGAGAGAACTCAGCTAAAGTATGGAAAACACTTTTTTCCATTTCAGTTCCCTA
>NW_009602707.1:0-24695 GCF_000690535.1 Cariama cristata | reverse complement strand
TAATTTTCAATTATGCTTTTTTTTTTTTTAAATGCAACTGCCACATGCAGAATTTCTTATTCAACCACAATGCCTTTTCCTCCTAGGGATCGCTCCAAAGAATTTCCTTTAGGTGGTTGAATACCTCAGTGTTAGGGGTACATATGCAAAATCTGCAAATTAAATTTGAGTCCTCAGTGTGGAATGGATGCGATCCTTTTTTCTGTAAGCATATATGTCTTTGAGATCTGTCAGAGTTGCACCAATGTGGATCAAGCTCCAGGGTCAGGGCCTTTAAGACTTTTTAGTGAAAGTTATCACTTGAATTACAAAACATAGGTACTATGATATGAAAATGAACCATGCTGAAAATTCTTAAACTACTCAAAGAGGGGGTTGTTTTATAATCTGCAATTATTCTCAATATTGTTTCTGGAGACAATAAATGTGAAAAGCTTCAGCAGGTATATCGTCCTGTCGTAACTTTGCACTGATACTCAGATGGCAGTCCTTGAAGAACTTCATCCTTTTTCCTGCTCTAAGTAGGTATTTTGTTCAGTTAACCTGCTGGAGGATTTAAAAGGAAATCAACATGTTCTGTGGACTCAAAGAGTGAGGACTGTTTATTTGTACATTCTGACCTCCTGCATATTACAGGCCAAAAAATATCACTCTGTCACATCTGTGTTAGGCCCAACTCCTTCAATATTTGACTAAAGTGTTACCTGTAAATGTAAAATTCTGAGGACAATTTCTTTTCTACTGTTCTTCGTTTTGAAAAACAGTGATTCCCTGAGCTTGGAATGAATAAAGTCTCGTTTCCTATGGCACTGGATTCTCTGGTTTTCTAACAAGGCACAAGCTCCAATTGGAGCTTTTCCAGTGGCTAGGAAATTCCTGTCGGCTCAATAGTAGTGGATTCTCTGAAGCCTAGTAGGTTATGTTCACACTGAAGCCTTTCATTTATTGGGAGCACTATTAAGGCCATCCTGTCCACCCATCCAACTATTTTCCTGCATTGTGTTAGGAATTTAATTGTTTTTGAGGTGTCTGCTTTTATCAGCACTGTGTTAGGAATTTAACTATCTTTGAGATGTCTGCTTTTATAAGATATGGTTGGAATTGGTGATTGTGTCCAAAAAAATTATTGAAGGGGTAATATGCATGTGACCACTCATGCAGGCAAAGCTTGACTGCATAAGATTTGTTTCCCTAGGAAAGCTGGCACCTATACTGCCAGAGGTATCTGAACCCCTGTGGATTTTTATTGTTGTATTCTTACTGTTCATTAGAGAGGGAAAGATAAGAGAGTTTCATCAGATGTAAAACAGCATTCCCAGAGGATATCAGCAATGACCAACGGACTAATTTCTTTCTGACATTCTGCCTGTTTCTGGGGTTGCTCTGCATCATGGTGGGTCTTCAAAAAATATATATTTAAAATACACTGCCCTGCTAGACTGGAAATGAGAGTTAGTAAATAGTTTAATTTTTGTCATATTTTCAAAGATACTTTGTCATGTCAACAGCCAATAGGCAGGATGCAAGTGAAATGTTGAGGCTCTGTTTGCCTTCACTTCTGGTTGTATTTGCTATATCTGAAGATGCTCCTAGATTTTGTTACAATAATGCTTTTCATTTAGAAATTTGGACCTCCTCTGATGTGAGCCCCAAGCATTTCCATTTCTAAGTGCAACAAGTTGATCCCTATGTAATTATGAAGTGGTGCCAGGTTCTAACCACACTACCTTACCTACCCTAGTCCTTTGGAAATGTTTTACTTGCAACAACTTTATATACCAAACATGTTTATTTAATAAAAATGTTGTTATGATAACTATAAACAACATATTTTTTATATGACTAATGTTTTCATGAAGTTGGTTTCGTTTTCACAGGTCACTGCTTCCTTTTCCAGCCTCACAAACAGTTTTCTCAATCATCTTGGGCACAGAGTTGGTGCCTCAGCACTTGGATCTGTGTCCTATGATTTGATCTTCTTTTCAGAGTGTTCTCCTATTTGTCCCTGTCCATGTGCTGTTTTTCTGACAGTTTTTTTTCTTCTTGTGCCACTTTATGACAGTTTTTCTCCATGATGTGCTGTTAAAAGAGGTGAGATATCCAGAAAAAAATTAGACTTAGCATGAAAACAAAGCAGCTGACCAATAAACTACCTAGAAAGTAGGTAATTTTGCTTTTTCTAATTCCTTATGTGTGTGTGTGTGTGTTGCTACCTTAAAATCTACATTCATCACTTTATCTACAACATAAGGCATATTTTGTAAATGAGCTTAAACACTCTATCAAATTGTAATTATTCATGAATAGTCTCTCTTTATTGTTAATGATATGCATCGCACTAACAGAGTTTGATATACTGATTATAAGAATAAAGTTCATCTGAGGTAACAGAGTTTATTCCTTTCTCAGGCATCCAGCCTGGATCTCAGCTGCAAAGTAAGTACCTCTCCACATCTCATTACCAAAATAGCAACCTTCTTAAGTCTTTGCTGTGAAGAACAAAGGTTCAATTCAGTCTCTGGAGCAGAAATAGGATCTTATTAATGCACTGGCAACTACAGTGTTGTTATTTTTGTTAGAAAAGGGAGAAACAGGAATTTGCTGATATATGTTAGATTAAGGGCTGTTATTGTTTTGAGATTAATCAGATTGTTAGTTGGACCTTTCCAATGGCAGTTGAAGATCTACAAAATATCTTGTAATTTAATATTCTGGATGAGTTCAGGAGCTACTTCCTGGAAATTCACTTCTATTCTTTGTATCTGTTCTGAAAGAATCACTCAGGGTATCTCTTAAATGGTGTATTGCTTACTGTGCAAGTGGTAGAACTAGGAGGAAAGTTCTGTTGCTCTTGCCTAGACTGCTGGTCTTCCTGGGCTCAATCCACTTGCCATCCAGTGGATCAGAGCTGAGACTCAAGGCACCAGTGAGGTACCTAGTGCTTAGTCTTTGCAGAGCACTGACTCAGAAGAGGTCTGTGCATTAGCCGTGTCCATGCTTGAACATGTTACAACTGATGTATGAATTCGTATTTTGAAGTATTAGAACTCTGATGATGTTTTATAGATTCTTTTCTTTCTTTTGAAAGATTTGCTGTCATGTAGTGTTGGGCTGCAGTGTGCTGTGGAATTTGGGATCCCTGTGGAGTAGGCTCACTATGCCCCTGGCAGCTCATCAGGATAAAGCTGAAATTAGGATTGCAGAGAAAAGCCAGAGGAATTCCACTTGGTGAGTTAAATGTTATTGAGCTTGAGGACCTGGAAAAGGGTGAAGGAAGGATCTGGTGAACTCCCAAATTGGTATGAATGACTGGCATAGAAGGTATTGCTTACAGCAAAAATAAGTGCAGTGTAACTGATCCGTTGAGACCAGCAAACTGTTTCTGGAAATGACTGGTGCTTGATAATTCTTAGCGATAGGCAAATGCCACACTCCAAAATACGTGTGGTCCATTGTGCAATTCTGTGTGGGTGTGGATCTTTGCAGGTTATTGGCCTATGCCCTCTGGCACAAAATGTGTTTGCATAAGTCTTAGCATGTAGAACTTTGGGTGTTTATCTTCATGTGTATGTGAAAGGTTCAGGGTTAAGCAAGGGAGAACTATCCCAGAAACTGAGCTCAGCAGAAGCATTCTGGATAACTGTTCCCAGGCCTGAGTACTGTCACAGAAAATGAAGACCAGTAAGATGACATTTGAGGTGGACATGAAGTCTCTGCTTCTGTTCCTCATGGTTAGGGCAAACCCTGTGTTTGACCTCCAGAAGATATGACAAAGATATGTCTTTTGATGGTGTATCTAGGTTGAGACTTGTGGCTTGAGTGTGTGGACTTTTATTTGTGAGTTGGAAGAGATTTCTGAGCATAGTCTAAGGCAATTGTGTTGTATTAATTGCTATTTTATCCTGATTGTTTATGTCCCCAAAAGGCTTTAAGTATCAAGTTTTGATAAAACAGGAATTTTCAAGTACCAGTGGATATTTGGGCCCAAGCCTGTTCTCTGTTATACCACTGTAAAGCTGGGATAATTGTATTGACTTCTGAGTGACAGTGGTATGGCTAGAGTAGGACTGGACCTGAGAGAGGCAGCCGTGAGTGTGTGTGTGTGTGCCTCGGGCAGTGAAACAGCTGACTGAAGAAACAGCTTGTGTGCTGCTCCCTTTTCCCCTGGATGGTTTCCAGCTGTCCTCTTATCCCTGGCATAAGAAATGACATTACTTAGTTTCAGCTTATGAAAATAAGTGAGAGGCAGTGTATGTTACCCACCTTATAGTGCTGCACATAAACAATGTGCTACATACAACAAACTGTGATCATAGATGCTGAGTGACATCGTAGTTATTAAGCCGGGTGCTGAGTAAAGGGAAAGTTCCTTTGGCAAAATAGTCATAGGCTAGATGGTTTCTCAGACTGTGCAATAGTGGAAGACACGCTCACATGCAGGAGATCAGTGTGTATTGCACCTGGACCATGAATGAGAGTGTCACAGATTTTATGCTTTGATCATCACAGGTCTTTTAGTATTGACTGAGGCAGGAGAAAGGAAAGAGCTAAATAGGGCAGTAAAGGAAGAAGGCAGCATTGCTATTTTCCCCGACCAGTAAGCACATATTTGTAGGATATTAACAGTTTTGGGTGTTTTGTTTTTACATTTCTTAGGGATCCTAGATAGCTTCCTCAAAGAATATGAAAAATAAGTAGATATAAAATGTATTTGAAGGGTTTGCACACCTAGATTTTCCCACTTCTGAGTATATTGTCACCATGCCAGACTGAATGAGTGATATTTTATGCTGCTGCAGCAAGACCTGATACTACCTTGCTGCCCACGTTGGTAGGAAAGTATTATCAGAAATTGACTGAAATCAAGAGATGCAGAAGAAAACACACTGAGGCAGGCATGGAAATCACAATGTCTTAACACCGTTGCTGGTCCCAAAGGCTAGAAAGATTTTACTGAATTGGATGGGCTGCTACAGGCTCTGTCTAAAGCAAACTGGAAATTACAAACTCAAATTTAAGCGAATATTAGAGACTTAGTAGGCAAGGTTATGCAAAAGCTTGAATATGTATGGAGGCTGCAGTCATGATGGAAGAGTTTCTGTGCAAAGGAGAAGAATGTATTGACAAGTTGGTGTTGCCCAACTAGAAGCGTTGTATAAACCTGGAGAAATTATCCCTGTGATTTAAAAATATGAATAATATAAATGAACTACAGATACTAGTGTGGACAACAATGAGTCTGGATAAATATATTACTGAAAAACAAATGTTTGATTACTAAGATTATTTAGTAAATGAATGGGGTATTGGGGTCATCAAACAACAAAATTAGATGAATTGTGGTTTAAATGTCAAATAGGTTTTTTTGGTTTAGATCATGTGTGGACAGTGGAGGAGAAACAGAAAGCCTGTTTGGAAGGGTTGGGCGAACTCTTGGCTTGTGTGAATTTTCTGTCTTACACTTAACTCCTGATGCAAGCTGAGATGAGAAGTGTTGCAGATCTTCAAGCAGGTAGTTTCCACTTAATTTATTGCATTAACCTAGCTATCCACTGGGTGGAGACCGCAGACAAACTTCCTATTAGGTGTTTCACTATAAACGCGATGGGTGGAATGTCGCCCAACATCTAGAAAAGTAACTAAGAGACATGTGTAACTGCACAGGAGGCTGGGGCTGGAGGTGAAAGTGGACAAGATTCAGAAGCAAACTAGTTTTTAGTTCCCACTTGTGCTTTTTACTCTAGAAGGATAGAGCAATAGGATTTGTGTGCATTGTAGAAAAATTTAATTCTATCAAAACATCTGATGTTTATCTCATGTATAAGACTGATGCAGTTGTAGGAAATCTCATGTATTGGCTGATTACCATGATGTTAACCAGAGGGCTTTTAGACTGCAATGCTGAATTTAAATCTCTGTCTCATCCGCTCAGTAATACTTTGTGAGGTGCTGGTTTCCCCTGGGGACCTGCCACCTTACAGAATCTGGGAAATTAAATTAGTGAAAGGAGCTTGATATAGCATGTGTTGGTTTCTTATTTTCACGAGGAGGTGAATCCTGAGGGAACATGTGCCTTTGAGGAGGAGAGCGCTTAGCCTTCTTAATGGAGCAGGTCTCAGTGCGAAGTTGGGAAAGTGTCAATGAGGAAGAGTTTCTGTACACAAAGTGAGGAATTAGGCTCTTCAAACTAGAGAGCAAGGTCAGCCTTTACTGGACTATGAGAATATTAAACAAGATTCATCCTGCATTTCTGCTCATAACTGCTTGAGTCACTGAAGGTAGGTCTGCTCAGGGTTTGGCAGGCAGATATGAACTCTGTCCACGCTCCAAGCTGGCTCTGAATGGGAAGCTGTGTAGCCATCATTAGCATGTGTCTGAGCCTGAACTAGGAAGTCCTGCTGGGAAGCAGAATATGTTAGCTTGGGATCAGGATTACAGGGCTACAGTTACATGACTTTAGGGTTAGAGGTAGCTTCTATCTGGGCTTCTTGGAGCACTTGCAGAGGGAATTGCATCTGTTTGCAGATCTGCCATGGAAGCGCACCCTGTATATGTTAGAAGGGTTAGCCAGAGATGGTGATCTGGAAAAATGGTGCCCAAAAGCCTGCCCATTCTTTTTAAAAAAACCTTGAGTAAAAATCCAGTGCCAAACTCCAGCTTTAACAAACAATCTGCTTTCAGATGCTTTCTGTCAGGTCCGAGGCTTGAGGCTTGATGTATGCTAATGTTAGAGAGAAGGGCTTAAAATTGTATGTTTGAATGGAAACTCAACTGTTCAGTGGGAAGGACTGTGCAGCCGTGACAAATGAACACCTTGCACTAATGTCTACCTGAATTAAATGTCACTCCCTATACAGTCCATTACACAAACCATTTGTTCCCTTGTTTACAATGAATGAAAAGTGCTAATGACAGCGTATTTATCTGGTGTTCCAGATTCCTAGGTCACTTAGGTACTTTTGAAGATGTTCTCTTTCAAATTACTTTCTGTAATTCATTTCCATACCTCTGATTTTTAGAAAAAAACCTGTTTCTAAATAAAATTCCTGGGCATTTAAACAATTATTTTGTCTTTAGCCTCAGGAGTCCATTAGTCGCTATGTTCTTGAAGCAAATTAAAACAATGCATTCTGTAGGATATAACTATTCATAACTGTGGCAGTGGATCACTGCAGTCATTAGATTAATACCAACTATTATCATCCAGGATGCTCATCTGGTTTTACTGAGCTTTGTTAACAAAATGGAAATGTATGATTAAAGTCATCCTGTCTGTCCCTCTAAAGTTGTGCCTGTGAATGAGTCACTGTTTTACAAATGGGTGTTGCCAGACACTGATATTGAATACGGCTCCAGCCGTCAGAGCTCTGGGTCCAGCACTGCATTCTTGGAGTCCAGACTGGAACACTGAAATTCCCATTGAAATCTGTGGGAATTCTGCATGTCCAAGCCCAGCTACCTTTATGACTGGCTGTGGCAGTTCAGAGAGAGATGTAGCTCTGTGCAGTAGACATGTAATAGCTTGAGAACCAATATGAATTTAATGCATCTCTTCACTAAGTCACTTGAAACCCAAGACGGAATTGAGGATACCACATTCCACTTAAGTTTTGTTTGTTTGAGGTCAGTTGAGTGCCCTCTGCTGTCTCTGGACGTGATACCTTCTGCTCCACTGGCAAAGTTGCAGCTGTGGTTTCCATGCTCACTGGGCACAAGAAGTGTTTGCACAGAGCAAGCACCAGTGTGTCAACCGGCTTGCCTGCCCTGCCCGCCGCAGTGGCCCTGGCTGGCTGCACAAAGGGTGGAATGTGCTTTAACCTTTTGGCAGATATATAGCTGTTTGCATGCCCCAAAGTAAATAGCTCCCAAAGATCTTCAGGTGCAGTCGCTCACAGAAAGCTGTGTCTTATGGGCAAGGTTGACCCAATAGTTAATTTAGCTTGTTTGCTTCACACACGAGATAAAGTTTGAATAGTTCTGGCCTTGGGGAATTTCACATCTGGATTCAAACTCTTTATGGCTACTGTCCCCTAATCTGTGCCATTGGCTGTTCCCAAGTCCTAGTTCTGTACTTTTCCAAGCTTTGTGTTTCATGTCATCCCCTCAGGGGCATTTGTAAAAGTGGGAGGGCCAGATTAGTAGTTGTAAGAAAGAGAAGTATCATTACTGACGTCAATGCAGCTCTGCCACTTCACATTTGCAAGGGATCAGGCCTGTCTACTAGTGTCACAGTCTGCTGGGGAGGAGGGGAGGCAGCCTGAGAAGTGTTGGGTTTGCACTTCACCAAATGACAAACAGAGAGTCTGAGTGCAGTAGCCAGACATGTTATAAAACAGGCTGTTGGAGAGACAGCTCTTTGTGGAGGCTTGAATCTTGATTTACTCCTGGTCATTGTCCTGATATTCCATGGCTTTAAGACAATTTAAAAAAAACCTTAATATATGGACTTCTGTGAGGGTAATTGGCTGAGACCCCTGGTGTGGTTTCTGGGTGGTCTCATGTGGCATAGGAGGCCAGCTGTGCGCATAGCTGCAGTTGGGTAAGGCTGTAGTGGAAAATCCAAGGCTGGTTGCTCTGTGTTACCAAATGTATGGCTACATGTATATTTGAAGTAATTTAAAGCTTTCAAATCCTTTACCCACCTTAGGATTTTTTAAAAATATTTTTGAAAGCGTGAGCTTAAGGGAATAATCCTGAACTGAAAGGATGAAAGACTGAAAGCTCTGAGTAAAACAGAAGAGAACCAGGGCTTTCACGGGTGCAAATGGGAGTAGAGGAGGGGGAAAAGGCCACGTGGTAATAACGCACCCTTTCAGAGATCCACTAGTACTGTTCCCAGAACTCTGCCTGTTTGGTGCATTTCTTCTCCTGTGCTTTTGCACATCTGAACAGTCTCTCCAGAAATCAGCAACTGGGAACGTGTAAGAAGTAATTCTCTTTGCCAGGTAAATGCGAACAATAGTGGAGCGGGAAAGAATGAATCATTGCTATTAACAAGAAAACTAGGGTTGCTTTCATCATCAACACAATGCAGTGTCTATTCTCAAATGTCAGGGCTAATAACTCACCATTAACACATTAGGTTTAACCCCCTCCCACACAAACCCGCATAGTCCTTGCTAGCCTTCAAGCTGAGGTCATAGCTGCCTTTCTCTGAGGACCACCAGTAAAACCTTCAAAATATATCTCCTCCAGACAGTCTGGCTGCTTTCAAGATCGAATACTTCTGTTCTCCTTTTGGATCTTGTTTCAGTTATAGCTACATCACTGAGAAATGTGGAAATGTCTTTGAAAGCCCATCTAAGGCCCTAATTATGCTTAATGTAAGAGGACCATCATAGTCTACAGATGAAATGAGTAATAGAACAAGTAAGAAAGATTCAAAAGTTTTGGTGACCATAATAAATTCCTAAACGTGAAGGAACTCACAGATCTTTGTCCAATGCAATCAGAAATCATTAATACAGGTGGGAGTATCAAAAGCTTGAGTGTTTCAGCTGGCATCTTACAACATCTTCTGTCGAGACGGTGTTTTTCATCCAGTGTACTGATGGATTGTAACTATAGCTGCCCAGAAAAGACATAACAAGGATGCCAGTTTCCTAGATAACCATCATGTAGGTGTAGAACATGAGATGCTGCTAATTTCAGATGTTCATCAGGATATTAATAGCCTCCTTTGAAAGTAATGGGCTTGTTTGAATTCCTGGTCTTGAAATGCAGGAAACATTCAGGATATGTTTTCCAGCCAGGATGGCTTTTAAAGTGAAGTTGAAACAGGTAACTGGAAAAAAGGATGCAGAAACAAATTTGAGACTGATTAGTAAAGTCTATTTAACAGATTCTGCTTGCCCAGTCCAACACAAGCAGTTTTTTATTAATAAATCATTCTTTCTTTCTCTGCAGATTGAGAATTCTTCAAAGTGGTTTACATGCAGTTCTTAGCACAGCTGCTTGCTGGGGGTGTGTGCTCTGTGTGTGGGATCTATCAGCAGCCTGACTACCTCTGTGTGATCTTGGGTAAGGCCTGGGTAAAAATCAAAGGCCAGATTGTTCTGTTTTACTAAATGTGTTGCCTGGGGCCTGCTAATTAATAGAATGTCTAGGAATGTCATACATCTATTAAAAAAAAGCGTCACTTGAAAATTGCTATTGTTTTAATTGAATGTTTTCATTTTCACATAGTGACCGATATCTCAGCCTACCAGTCTTTTTGAAAGAGCAAATTGGAACATGGGAAAACAGGCTATTCATGGGGAAACACTGTCTGTTTTTAAGTTATTTTTTAGTGTAGATCTCTCAGAGCCATAAATGCTCCCACATGTTGACTAGGGGCCTTATCCTGAAATCCAAACTTGTGTTTCATTCTTATGAGTTGTTCCATCATAAGTCAGTGCTGGAGGCTGACTGTAAACAGGAGTTGCAGAATTGGGCTGATTTTGACCTAGCAATAGAGCATAACTCTGGGAACATTTGCTGAAGGTACGGCACTTTTAGTAACATTGGCAGACCAGCTGAAACTCTGAGGTAGTGCATGGTAGTAGGCATGCAGGATTCTCTACCAGTGTTTGGAGGACTGGGTGGTAGCTGGTCCTACTTTATTTGCTGTTTTAACAGAAGTCTGGTACTTGTTATGGAGTGAGTTAGTTTCTCTGGGAAAGGTGGGTGTAACTTGTCAGGACATGAAGGATAACTAACCTCAGACATTCGGGAAGTTGTGTGTGTGTGTTTTGATGCATATGATTTTGTTATGTAAAATATTGAGGCTCACCCCCTTCTCTGCCTGATCGTGCTCTCTTGTGGGTTTCTGCACAGTTCTTTTGAAGGAGAAGGGTAGCTCATATGATGAGGTGAGAAAGAAGACGAATGGAAATAGAAACCAGGAGAAATCAGATCTTCAGCTGCATAGTTATAAGGGCTTCTAGGAGAAAAAATGAATGTTATCTAAAGGTTACATCTTGATTTTTACAGAATTATTTGGCCATGATTTAATTGTGTATGATGAGAGACATTTTGTATGATATCCCACTGTGAGTATTCCTCAAATGCATCCCCATGCTGTCAGAAGAAGCTAAAATCCTTCTTTTTCTTCTCTGTGTAGCTCTTGGATTGGCAGCCGGTTTTCATATGATTTGTTTCTATCAGTGCGTTACAGAAAAGGTGTGTGCTTTGGGCCATGGATATAATTTTGAAGGTGTCTCATGTTGAAAACTCCCTCAGTTGGTAAACAGATCATTCAGTGCTAGATTTGCTGGGAACCCGGCAAAGATGATGGCATTTTGGAGGTGGAAAGAAGCAATGGGGAATGAGGGGGAGTATCTTTTTATCTGTCAAATACAGTTGTAGTATCTCTGCAACACTGTGCTTTAAGTACAATATGCTAGTCTTGGCTTTTATGAGAGTTCTGGAATAGTTTTGTGCACTGCACAGTCTGATTGACAAAGAGGTTTTCTGTCCTCGCCTGACCTTCATTTAATTTAAAATTAAATTCAATAAAAGTTCAGCCACACAGCAAGGGATGAATTTAAAGACTGCACACCATGTGACAATGGTAAAACTTTCATAATAGCCGTCATATTTGTTGGTTTAAAAATCAATTTCATTGTCATAGTTAATAGTTTGCAGCTGCTGTAGAACAGAGGCAAATTGCTATGTATGTGTCAATCTTGAACGCAAGTAAGATCCACTGACTAGGACGACTTGGTTAGTTTTTCCTATCTGTTGGTAGTATTGCTGATCATCATCTCTACGCGATGAGAGGAATTCATTGCCACATTTCAGCAACTGCTGAGCTGACTATGTGATCGTGCAAGTAAAATAAGCTTGTTTTCAGTGGCCTGCCAAAATATACTCCATGACATCCCATTAAAAAGACTTCCAGGGTCGTATATAAGTAGGTACAATCCCCCTGCAAATCTATGGGATATCATCAGCATTCAGTTAACTAATGAAGGTAAGTCATATGAAAAATGTTAAAGAATCAGAATTTATCACCAAATTGGAAGCTCAGGAGTAAAAGAAGCCTTGTTGGAAGATCACCAGGTAAGTTCTCTGCCATCTTATGGAAAGTATTTGTAATTTGCACCAAGTTCATATCAGATGGAAATGGGAAGTAGATGAAACGATCCCTCTCCATCATGCTGATGATGTGCAGAAGGTGTGTGTAAGGTCAGAATTATCCAGTGGCCAAGTGTAGCAGCATGCTGAGGGCAAGCAGAGTAGTGTATGAAGTACCTGCTGGTTTTCCTGGACTGGGGGCCATCCAAGAAAGCCTCCCTTTCTTGTATTGGGAGTTGTGGCAACCACAGGCAATTATGTCTAAAGGGGTATGTTGTGCCTTTAGGCTGAGCAACCTGGTCTAGTGGATTTAGGGAGATTCTACTTTACTTTTCCTCCTCCCTACTGTATCTGCTGTTCGAGCAGAACTGAGCTTAAACCTTGGACCTAAAGCTGCAGACTAAAATGTGAGGGGTATCCCTTTTAGCTATCTCAGAAGGACTGTGGCTATTTAAAGCAGAGCATCCCTTGGTGTTTTAGGTACCTGTCTCTGTGTGAAGTCAGGGAGTTCAATGAGTGCAGGTCAGGCTGTCCAGGATGCTGTGTTCTCATGGCTGAAGCTCAGTTTTTCCTTCAAGAAAGCAAACAAGAAAACGAGAAGGTTTAATGACTGAGTTTACAAGAAGACAGCACTTTTAATGCTGAAGTCAAAGACTTCAAGACTTCCCAGCCCAAAGGCTGGGAAAAATTCCTCAGTGAAGAGACAGCCCACACAGTCCTGCACTGGATTACTGTCAGTGCTACTTACTTCGGTGAGGTTTCTGATGTGTTTCCTGGGGCAGAACCTGACCCTCAGGTCTCATTTACAATTCAGAGAACTTCAGTTTGGCGTTTCTTTGCACATTGTGTAACTGCAATAATTTCAACTCTTGTTATCCCTTCAAGCTTCGTTAATTTGTCAATGTGCTAGTTTGGTTAATTTGCATAGAGACAATGACTAGCACTGAAGTCTAAAGTAAATACATGGGATCTCTAATTAATCTGTGCTTTCTTTTTCACCTGGCCTTCTGTCTTTCCTGGTTTGTGGAACTTGCTTTGTTTTACAAATGAATGGAAGTGTATACAGAAGATCAATGGAACCTTAAAAACACCCTGTTCAGCTTGTAGAGAGCTCTAGAAGAGTGGCACTGTTGTCTGGAAATACTTAAAGAATAGGTACCTCCCCCACTGCCGTTCCTTAACTGTATTCCCCATCCTTTTGATGAGGTTTCCTAGCCCTGAGGCGGGAGGGACATCTGGACTGATCCCAGGTGATTTGTCAGCCAATTCACAATTAGATCAAATGTCCTTGCCTCACAAGAGTGAAGAGGGAAGGGAGATCCTTCCCTGTTGGAAAAAGTGGGGCAGATGTCTGCAAGATAAGAGCTGCAGATATGTTGTAACTACTCCTTTTGTATTAGAACTGCTTGTATTTTTCTGCCTCTTGGGATAGAGCATCTTGCAGGTTTTTGATCAATAGGTCTCTGTCTCTGACATCCCTGACTGTTTCCTGAAGACTGGTGACATCCCTGACTGTTTCCTGAAGACTGGTGATAACCAGCCATATTGTTTCGCCTTGCTGGAAGTCATTCTTTTCTGAAGGATACTTCTTCATCTGAGCCTACAAAAGCAGTAGGCCTCTTTGATTAGAGAAAGAGGGTGGACTTTAACTAAATGTAAATCATAGAATTATAAAATCATAGAATTGTTTGGTTGGAAGGGACTTTAAAGATGATCTAGTTCCAACCCCCCTGCCATGGCAGGGACAGCTTCCACTAGACCAGGTTTCTCAAAGCCCCATCCAACCTGGCCTTGAACACTTCCAGGGACGGGGCATCCACAACTTCTCTGGGCAACCTGTTCCAGTGCTTCACCACCCTCATGGTGAAGAATTTCTTCCTTATATCTAATCTAAATCTACCCTCTTTCAGTTTAAGGCCACTGCCCTTTGTCCTGTCACTACACGCCCTTGTAAAAAGTCCCTCTCCAGCTTTCTTGTAGGCCCCTTATAGGCCCCCTATAAGGTCTTCCCAGAGCCTTCTCTTCTCCAGGCTGAACAACCCCCACTCTCTCAGCCTATCTTCATAGGACATGCATGTGAAATGTAAAAATCTGCTGCTATGGTAGTCCCTGAGCATCCTTTTATGATCTGTGGATATGCGGTCAATATAGTCCATGGACTGTAGGTACTGGCTCTACTTATCCTAAAGCAGAAATGTAAAATGTCAGATGGACTCTGTCCTTAACAGTGACTATATCTATTGACAAGATGGGAGACTGAGGCAAGATGAATGCCCCCAAATTCTTTGTCATCTTCTCACAGTAGTGAAATGGTTTACAGAGGTGGTTGTCTGTATTTCATCTTCCTTCTCAGGTTGCCTTCCTTCTCTCCTCTAAATATTGACAGGACTTTTCAGGGTAGGCATGAAGTAAGTCAGTTGAATATAAATTTTGATTTTTCTCTTTGTAGCTTTGCCTAGGATGCCACACAATCTACTGACATTTTGAAATTCCAAGAGAAAACTGGAATGTTTCCACCAGCAGAAGTCTCTTGGAATTGTTGAAAGCAGACTGAAACAGTCCTGGTTCTTGTGCTTTCTTTTCTTAGGATATTCTTCCTCCTATCTGATTTCCAAGGAGGAGTCTGATTTTCATTTCACATTGTCCCATCCCTGCGGCATTTTTGACACCGGCCAGAGATTAGAAGCCTTGAGTTGGAAAGGTGTCATCAAAACAATAACTAGATATACTTGGAAGAAAGGTTTATTATTTGGCTTACTGCCACTGAGAGCTGCTAATTACCAAGCGATTATGACCTGACACAATTTTTCACTGTCTAAAGCTGCCTTTTGGGTTGAAAACAAAAGGCAGAAAATTTTTGAGGAGTTCAAAAAAGGCCAAGAGGTGTATGCATATCTCCTCAGGGCATCCTTTGCTACCTTGGACTTCAAGGCCAGGAGTTTGGCTATCATTGCCTGCTTAGAAAGCATTCTTGGCTCCACTAGTCTGATCCCTCTTTTCTCTTCTGGCTTCTCAAATAATCAAATCATAAAAGTAGCTTGAGAAATACATTTTGCATCTGTAACTCTTGTGATCTTTGGATGCTTCAGGAGTCAAAACTCCACATGGATTTGCCACAGCTAAGGGCTGTGTGTTTGACTCAAAAATCCTTTTGCATACAAATTAGAGGGCAACCAGTGCAAAACAATGTGGTTATAATGCATTAACTGAGCAGGAAGCATGGAGATCAGTCTCTACTGTGTCAGGAAACAATTTGTCTGTGGAAATGGCATGGCACAGTGCTTGGGAAGACAATGCTGCGAGCAATGTTCAGTAGGCTGGCTGCTCAAGAAGGTCCTACAGGGGCACTGTCAGTGAATCAATAGGCCTGATTTATCACTGTATTATATTAATTCTACTCCAGGGTGACTCCATTCAAGTCAGTGAATTTATCCTAGGGTAAAACTGGGGAAAAATAGTGCCTCATCCCTCTTGCTTTCTGCATGAATTGCTTCCACAGGGCCACATTGATACTTTCAGTTCTGTTCTCTTCAGGGCCCAGCTGTGACAAGGTGGGAGCTGGAAGCCTTTAGCATTGCTTAGAGGGGCTGGGGTATAATCTTGGTACTGGAAGAAATCTATGAACCCCAGGTTTACCAACTAATCCTTAAAAATGGTTTCTGATGAAGATACATGACTCTTACACTGTGGTTCTTGAGAAGTAAGGCACTTTGAAAATAGGATTTACTGTTGGGATGGAACACCACAGGCTGTCACACCACTAAACTGAGAATAAACAGAGAAGAAAACCTTCATGAGAATGCCATGAAAGTGGATATAAATGAGGGAGGGAATAGACTCTTGCCTCCAAACAAAGAGTTTGGCATTTGCCTGTAACAACATGCAGGTGCTTTGCCAGCATGAAGAATAGGATTGAGAACTGGAAATCTACATCTCCATGTTCATCTTTCAGCAGGCTTCCAAGCATAGACATTTTCATTCAAAATCACTTCCAAGCTGTTTATGATAGATCTGTGCCAACTGCACTGTTTTATGTAGCCATCTAAGCCAAATTATTGTGACCTGATGTGACTCAGTTTTTTGAAAGGGTGCGCCTTCAGAATTCTCATTTTCTTCAGTTCAAAGTGAAACACTGGGAAAAGTATTGGAATGGATCTGAAAACAGTGCAGCATTCTTATACAGAGGCAAGAGTGCCATTCAGGCAAATACTAAAAGAAAATCTGTCTTGGGTGTGTTTTTCAAAATGAGTCTAAAATGTTCATTGGAAAAATATCAGGAATCTTAGACTTAAGTGAACTAATTCACATGCTCTGATTTTGCCTATATCTGTGGTATTGGGAAGTGCAATAATAGATTCCAAGTGCTCTGTTCCTGAAATTTTAGTTCACTTTTTGTTATCTGCATGTACATTTACCTAAGAGCACGTGTGAAGTCTGGGGTTTTTCGGTTCTTTTTTTCCTCCATCTTTCTCTTTCTCCTTCTCCATATTTCTCTGAATATAAGTCTGTGTGAATTTAAAATTTGTTAGAGATATGGTGAACAATTAAGTAAAAAATGTCCTTTTTTGGTCAAATATGCTACTGTTTTTCTTGAATTATAGAATATCCCTTATTTATATATTCAGCTGTTTAGGTATGTTCTCATGCATAGATAATAGATGATTATGCATTTTATTCTTGTTTCCTCAAGTAGTACTGAACAAATTAACATAAAAATTTTCTAAAGTTCTTCAAATTGAGCTCAAATGCTTTCAGGCTCATAAATCCTCTTGGTCAGTGAAAGGTCTTTTGATACTTAGTTGAAATTTGTCATCATCTTTCTCTTCAGTACCTCGGCCTGGTTTTAGCGTCATCTGAGATCGAACTGAACATTTTAGTGTTGTCAGAGTTTGTAATCAGCAGTTGTTTTTGTGTGCAATACCACTTACTAGTGGTGCTGGCTTGACTTGTTTTTCAGAGGTTCCCACTACAACAGATAAAAATAAAAATGGCTGGGTTTTTTCTTATGCCAGCCTGAGAGTTGGAGGTTTTTTTGTTGATGAGAGACTTCCTTCTGATGAAATTAGATTCAATAGCATAACTGGTGAAATAACGAGGAAGAGATTACCCGAAATGACCTTTCAGTCTGAATCTTTATTTGAATGGGAAAAGATTTTTTTGAATGTACTTCCAGATAGTATCTACATTTCTTAGAAACTTGCAGGGCTTTTTGTGGGAAACCCCCAAACTATTTTTGTGTGGCTTTGGCCAAAAATATTTGGTTTTCTCTTACCAAATTTCAAAAAGGTTGAATAGTTGGCTTTTCTGAAGGAAAGGCAATACTTTCCATAAAGACAAATCCCCATTTTCTTTCTAGCACTGCTTTTTTCCACATTTCTGACAAGCAAAAGAGTACAAAAGTACCTGGAAGTACAGCTGTTGTGTCATGAAATTTCAAAGTAAAAATATGATTTACAGTCTTTGAGTTTTTGCCTGCTGCAGCACTGATCAGTGCCAATATATAAGGCTCTTTCAACTAAATGCAGGCACAGATTAGTGTTTCTGCCACTGCATCACTGCAAATACGGTTAATGGCTTATTGCCATTGATACCAGTCACTGAGGAACAGAGGCTGTGGTTGCCTAAACAGTCTGTACTATTGCCAAAAAGGATCAGCTGCCCTTTTCATACCCCTTGCTTGTGATTGCTTGGGCGTTCATGTCAGTGCAAAAGGTGTCAGATGAGGAAACTTTGCCGACTGAAAACTAATAATGAGAAAAAATGAAAAGTTAATGTGGGCATGAGGGGGTGGCATGAACAGGTAACAGAGACCATATATTTTGGTTGAAGTATGAATTTATATTGCTTTGAAACTGCAGTGCAGTGGTGTTATGTGCTTGAGATTATGCAGTCTTGGTGCCACGGTGAATTACAGATGTTCAGTTGTATGAGGCAGTTCTGTTTGAAAACATGGTTTGGACTATACCTGCTGGATAGTGTGTTTTATGGGATGTTCTAACAAGTCAGCATAAAATGGCAACCCTGATCATGAATCTTACTCCTATGTGCATGAAAGAGGTTGTGAAGTTAAGGGTACAGATGTGTATCTTCCACCTAGATTTCTGCCTCCTAATGTCCTTCAGTTCCTATAGAAGCTGCCTGGACTTTTTTTTGCTAGTCTGTGTTGCCTTTCCTAGACAGATGGAGAGGGTGCTAAGGTACGTTTTTTCCTATTCTTGTCTCAGTAGATTGTGGGGATAGTTTTACAGAGCCTAAAACTGCTTTGCAGAAGGTTAGAGTACAGTATTGCTGCTATTATCCTACTCCTTATTTTAAACCAAGGGATTGAATCCCCTGACTTCCCTAAATCAGGGTTGGAGCCTTCAGTTATGACTGAAATGAAGATGAAGGCTTAAATACAGGGATTAGATAGTTAAGCTGTGGGTTTAGAAAATACCCATTTTTGCCATCAGATAATTTTGTGATATTTCTGTAAAGAAGGTTCTTCAACAAAAACTGGAAGGAATTCAACTGTGAGGAATTCCAACAGTGAAAATTTGAGCTGTTTGGGAAATCAGGAGCAAACTGAAACTGAGGTCTTAGAAATGGTGGTATTTTTTTTTCTGATGCCAAAAAGCAAGCCAAGTTATTTTGTCCTGAATAATCTGTAGATTTAATCTCTCTTGAAGTGCCCAACGGGTTCTCTGACAGAGTTTTGGAATTTGTGGTTCTATTTGGTGCTGTGTTTTACAGCTTCATGACAAAACTCTGAAGCTGATTTCTGCGATGGATAATGTGGAGTTCAGTACGTATTTGATCTCTTTTAATAAGTAGAAACCTTAACCATTCTGTAAACAAAGACTCAGCCCAGTGTGACTATACCTAAAAAAAAAAATAAAAATTTATTGGATTGTGGAAGTAGTGTATCTTGTATCTTCTTCACTTATTAAAACATAAGGCCTTAATTTCAGAGCTAAGAATAAGAAAGATGACAAAGAATAAGACTGGATTGGAAACTATGCAGCCTGTGCCTAACTCCAGTGAAAATAGTTATGGTTGAGTCATTTTGATGGGAGCATGTACAGCCAATGATCTAGAATTCAATAAATATGTATATTTAAACATATGGAGGCAATGATTACCTGAGGACTACTTGAGAACAATATCTTAAACTGTATAACTTTTTTTTTCATTTACCATGAAAATGTATACTATTGTATAGATTTCCTTCCTCTTTCCCACAGTCTAAGAAATGTTGAGGCCAGAAACAGGTTATTCTCTAACTTGCCATTGGAGACTGAACATGGCATGTCTTTCTTCAAAATCCAGCCATTCTCCAGCACATCTGCCCGTAGTGGACGTTGACCTTCTCTTTCCTGCTGTGGGCAGACGTCATTCAGTTCAGGAAATATCAGGGAGATGACACAGAGCTGGCTTAGCTCAACAACAATGACTGTACAAGACATGGCCTTGAACATCTTACTGTGCTGTAGAGTCAGGATCTCTGTTTGAACATTTCCATTGCATACAGTCTTTGGAGTGGTTAGCAAGGTTAGTGACAGTTTAATCTTTGCACTTTCCTTCTCTCTTGTCTATACAGGGGACTAATGGTAGGAAAAGCTAATGAGCATCTATATATGGCAGATATTTTGAACTTTTGGTGTCTCTGAGGTATTTAAGTAAAGAAAGGTAGGCAAAAATTTTGTATACAGAGGTAATGCCTTTTACTAGGAGAAATGATAGAGCTGGAAAAAACCAGAAACTCTCATGTGATGAAAGCTTGTCACTTTTTTCCAACTTTTACATTAGTTGCTCCAGTGATGCTTGCAGCAATATAAATTCACTAAATTTTTGGTCACTATTGATGATTTATTAAGTTTAAAGACAGAACACAAAGTAATTTAACTATCTGCATTGTGTCGATGTTGCAATATGAGGCTATCCTGAGGGATGTGCTCTTCTGGAATCTGATACTGTGTTTTACTTCATGTATCTATCATAAAAAGTATTTGAAATAAACAGCAAGAATTTTGGAACTGTGATATTTTGCTAGGAATGTATATAGTTGAATGTATATTCAGGTGAGGATGAAATGTATCAACAGTGTGACATATGTATCAAGTACCCTTTGGGTACTACCTGAAGTTATGTGTCTGACCCCACCACTACCATGTGCCATCATAGAAATCCTGGTTCACTGAAGTGTTAAGTTCACTGCTATTCAGGAAACTGTTTGTTTGAATTCCATTTTCTCTGTTTTTAATAAATCTTGGTTTTGGCTAGGATCACTCTTGCCTAGGTAATTTTACAAAAATGTCTGTAGAATGCTGAGACGTGCATCAGCTTTATGAAGAAGACCTTAAGAGTTTCCAGAACTTAAAAGTTCCTCTCAGTGCCAATCATTAGACAGAAAAGAGATTATTCTGTTATGTTTTAGTAAATTTTACTTGCCATCAGGCTACAGTGAACAAATAAAAAAAGCAGAAGCCTATAGACTAAGAGAAGAGTGAAAGTTGGTGTTGGTGAGTGGCAATATAATATAAAACAACATGAAAATGTCTAATTTATGCTTGGCTAAGCACCAATAAACTCTTGCAGTGCATGAAGAATACCATCCCTTAGCGACCATGTCAGATGGAACATTACTCATAAAAGGAGGTATGTGACTTCCTGATAATATCTGCATAAGGGAAATTCTCAGAGGATTTGTTAGGATGCATCCATGGCTGGCTGAACTTGCCAGAGCTGTGTGGAACAACCAGAGCATCTTGGAAGGGCAGCTCTTCATCTGCAGTAAGGTAACTTGGGTCTGTGTAAAAGCTATCGGAAATGCTGGACTCCTGTGTTGCAGGTGGCATTTCAAATGCTGCGGTATCTGGGTGCTGAAGCACTTTGAAATGTTTCTATAGGTTTAACCCAGAAATCTGGGTTTGCCAATTACTGTCACGGATAAGGTTTTTCAGCAGTTGTTCTAAGCACCCTCTTGACAGTGGCTAAATCACAAACTAACGGCTTCAGAGAATGAATATAAAAGCATTCTTACTCCTGTTATATAAAAGGCAGTGTGTCTTACTTCCTATCTGTTAAAAAAAGACTCTGAATAAACACAACTGTTGAATATCTTGAAGTAGAAAACAAATGTCTTCATGTTTTGTGTTCTATAGCTTTAGTATTTCACCCTCCTTGCATAGTAGCTGATATGCATGTATTGCTAAGCCAGGTTTCATGGCGTGCTTGAAGATGAAGTTTAATGCATAGGGAGTATATGTTCTAGTGCCTACTTCTAGCCTTTTTCACAGACATTTGTATGGGGTAGAATGCACAGCATAATTTCTGGCAGGTCTTTCAGTAGTAAATCTTAACATCAAATTCATAACTTTATTAACACTTTCATTCCTGTGTCACCTGATCCTGGTAGGACCAGGTAGGGTTCAGGTAGAGTTGTGATGTGATACATAGGTAATAGGACATACAGGCAACAGGATATGCACATGCAATATAATATGTGATATATGTGAGCTGGAATATATGTGTGAATGTCACATATAGGGAGAATCACACTGCCTAAAACATAGAAAGTCAGAAGTTAGTCTCAGTTCTTTTCTTCTATGTATCGACTTGTGCTTAGTCACTCACTGAATTTTCATGTGAGTTTAAATAAACAAATAAGACTTTGTTTAGTGTAAACTTTGCCGTTAGGTCTTTGTGAATAATTAATTTTTCACTTCACTTACTGAACTAAAAAATTTAAAAAAGATTTCAGATTGACTGAAAGTGAAAAATTTTTGTTTATCCCACTGTAATGAAAAATCCAAATGTAATGCAAATAAAATATTGTTTCTACTTAAATTAAACATTTTATGCAACAAAATACTTGATTTCATAGAATTGTTTTTTTTAATCCTCTCTTTAACATTGAGTTATTAAATTTAGATACATTTTAAAAGAAAATAATTATTTTGAAATGAAAAAACAAATAATTTTGTTCAAAAAATATTCAAACAAAAAATTTAAATATTTTCAAGGCTTTTATGTCTCTCTCTTATCACTCCAGCTACATTTCCCAGCAAATAATCTAATGAGTGTTTTTTAAGCTTGGTTTACAGGTGATTCCTTTAACTGTCCTGGTCATTTTCTGATGGCTGCTTGACGTGGTGTGATATGTTTTGCAAAGTTTTCAGATAATTGTGGTGCATACATTTTGTTCACCTGAAAAATAAATATGGATAAACACATGTGAAGGCCCTTCTTTGTCTGTGATTGGTGTAGGCTGCTGGTTAGGCTTGTTTTAATCTTGAAAATCTTTAGTTTCCACAGGGTAAGTGAACCTTTAGGCTTGATTTTCTGGGCTTGGAAGGGAATCAGACCAACATTGTGTTATCTTGTCCTCTGTCTCCACTACATTTCAAGTCTGCATTTACATTAGTTGAGTTTGGGAAGTGTGAAGTGCTTAAGAGGTTTAGAGAAGGCAGAAGAAGAGGAACTTGAAGCATGCATTGACTAAGAGATGTTGGCTGAGATTTTGGAGCTTATTGTGTTTATGGACAACTGCATCACAGATTTCATTTGAATGGGCTGGGGTTCATAAACCTGTGTAGTCTGGAATGCAGGGCCCATTTGAATGGGTCTGAATTTCAGTGCAAATGTTTTACCCAGCAGTTAAGATAACACTTCATGAGTTAGTGGTAAAATAAATGTTTATTTTTACTTGCAAAGGTCTAATTTAAATTGACAAAAACACTTAAAACTGCAGATGGGCTTAAGCTGAAAAGTAGAGTATATGAAGCCTTTCCAAGTTCAGGCAGGTTGAGATCCAAACCTTCTCCTACTGTTCTGGCTTTTGGTTGCTTTTAAATTCCTCTTTGGTTCTTCAGTATGTCTTGTGTAAATCTAAGATGGTGGGAACAGCTAGTCACAAGGGATTTCCAATTGTTTGGGTGGATATTTCATCAGAACTCACTCTTTTCTCAACTTGAGCCTTGATTTCTCAGCCAAACCCAGTGTCTATAGATGCCTAAAAGCTTTCTTCTTAGCCCATACCTCCAGCTAGGACAAGTTGAATTCTACTAATTTTTCCAGTATCCAACCAAAATAGATACATTTTCAAACACTTTGCTTGAATCATTTCAGAGTAAGCCTGATCTACTGTCATCCCCGACGTGATGACTGCCAGTAAAATGTCCTCAACAGTTGCTCCTTCTATTTTTGGATAGGGTAGAAAGATTATTATTGCTATACACATATAATGCCATACAAAATGCAACTCTTCATGCTACAGGATTGGCAATCTTCTGAGTGCTGCCTTTCTTATTGAAAAATATTGGAGCAGTAACTAAAATTTGGTCCAGTAGCGAGAAAGACTGTACCTTATAGAGTGACACACACAAAAGCTTGTTTTGATTTCAATATCCCCCATTTGAGAAATGTTTACCTAGACAGTGTGTAGTCAAAATGCATTGCCATTTTCTGCAACCCCAAGTATTTGATTTGTCAAAATTCCTGTGAAAATAGATAAACAAAATCTGAAATTTCCAGATGGACAGCTGTACTGCAAACAATATACCCATGATTCCAGTTTGAAAATGCTTTAAATCACTTGTTACAATGTAAGCACATGTCTCAAAATATTAGCACTTGTATCACAGCAGACTTGCTGTAATCATGAAAACAAACTTAGTGTCTAGTCAGATAGGTTATGTATTTTGATTTTGGTGGATCTGATTTTATGTAGTCCTCCACATTATCTCAGATGCCCTGCCAGATGAAAACAGAACGAAATGTTTCGTAATGAGCCCAACACAGGCAGATAGACCAAAACTGTCCTTGGCAGTGGGGATCTGATATATCATGCTCTGGTGAAATGAGGAAGAATGCTGTTGAGTACATTTCCTGTGACTTACCTTCTAAACTTCTTATACTTTTCCATGATTACATTGAGAAGCAGCCTGAATGCTCAAAGCTTGATTTTTCATGGAAAGTTTTATGTGCCCTCTAGTTATTATCTTTGTGATTTTGTGTACTTCAAAATACAGTCTGAAGTTAAATGTGATAGTTGTGGCTTTGTATGTGGTTTGAGAGATGTGATTTACAGATACTTAAAGTCTCAGGAGTGGACCTTAAAAGTGTAGGTACCTGGAAGTGGAAAGTGTAATCAATTTATGCATCTTTTTTTCTTCCTCCTTCATTCTTATCCAACTGTGTCTTTCACCTGTGCCTGCCTAGTATAAATGCAGAAATACACATGTAGTGTACAAATTCTGTATTAACTCTTTCTAAATGAGTTACACAAGCTTTGTAACTCGCCTTGTTACCTAGAATGGTCAAGCTATTTTTTTGTGTAGGCGGGAGAGGAAATTTATATCAAAATGACAATTTTGAGTTCAACTGAGGTCAGAAGGGCATAGAGGCAAGCTTTGGCAGCTCATGGCTTCAACAGTCATAGAATCACAGAATCATAGAATACCCTTCACTGGTGAAAAACTGGCTGGCCAGCCGTGCCCAGAGAGTGGTGGTGAATGGAGCTAAATCCAGTTGGCGGCCCATCACAAGTGGTGTTCCTCAGGGCTCAGTGTTGGAGCCAGTTCTGTTTAACATCTTCATTGATGATTTGGACGAGGGACACCCTCAGTGAATTTGCAGACGACACCAAGCTGGGTGGG
>NW_009602706.1:0-2748 GCF_000690535.1 Cariama cristata | reverse complement strand
GGTTTCCCGCTGGGGAGCAAGGGCCTCCCTCCTCCCTTGGCCGCGGGCAGGGGTGCCGAGGGAGAGGACACGTCCTGTCCTGCGTGCCTTCGGACGGCAACTCGCGTTTTTCCCACTTAAATCTGGAATTGCACCTGCCTTTCACCCAGTCCCTCCCTACCAAACCAGTCGGGAGAGACCTCACGAGTTTCGGTGGGCGTCACACCGAGCCGTGACATTTTGGGGCGAAGGGGGGTCTGCACCCACCGCCCCGCTCCCTTGCCCAGGCAGGCAGCCCCGCCAGCTGCAGGCAGCGTGGCCATTTCTGACATCGCCTCGATCTCACCTTGGCTTCCAGACAGCGAGATGTTAGGAGGGAGCTCCGTCCTTGGCAGTCCATCATCGTGGCCCTGGCGGGGAGGAACAGATGCTACTTGCTGCTCATGCTGTCCTGGAGGTTGATGAACAATTTGGGGGTGATGGATGCGGCTCTCCGAGCTGACTTCCAGCCGTGCCGCGGGTGGTCCTGGGGAAGGGCTCTGTACCCGCCTGGCCACTGCCTGCTGCAGGCTCCCCTGGGCCGCTCTCCCCACCAACGTCCCCGGACGCCGCCCCGGAGCGGACCCATCGGTGGTTCCCACTCAGTCCCTATGGACGCTCCTCGGTGTGAAGAGCGTGGTCTGCTTTAAGCCATCTGCCCCCCTGCTAAGTCCATCCAGCAGCAGCTCCGGCGGGGTCTGCCCGGGCCACTTCCCAGCTCCCCTGCCCACTGGAAATGACCATTTTCTGATAAGGTTGGCTCAGCATTAAAAAAAACATATGTACTTACCTCATTTGCAATATTAAGACTCAATGCAATACTCAAGCTTAAATTTAATTAAATGCAATTATTTGCATAGAAGTCAACTTATCAATTCCCACCCCTAAACATGTGATGAAATCCTTTAAAGAAGGGAGGCCTTCATTTGTGCAGTACTTTTCTGCTCTCCCTGGTTTTCAGCTGCCCGTTTTTTCCCTGTGCCTGGGGCAGCTCCCGGCAGTTTCTGCAGTGAATAGCCTGTAGCTATCCCGTGCGCACCCAGGACCGGGCGTTACCGAAGCGCTGTGCCCGTGCCGCCCTGCATGGAGCAGAAAGCCCAAACAGCCGAGGAAAAGGCAGGACAGCGCAGTTTGACACTTGCCAACTGGCTCAGATAGAGTCCCCCTTGTCACTGAAAGTCATCGTGCCCCCAACTGTTCAGAAGTTTCACATTCAATTTTTCTGATGTCTTTCATGAAAAATGATATTTCCTTACCCATCACAGAAGATATTTTCCCCGGCAGGTATGCTGTTGAACATGTTGCATTCACAACATGACACAAAGTCTAAAAATCACAGAGAGACTAATTACTGGAGGAAAATTACACCAAAAGACCAATTTCCTGGTGATGGAGATGACAGCCCGGTGCCCGGCCGGTTCGGGCAGCTCGCCTGCGAGATGCTGTCAGACCCCGCTGCCCTCGCACCGTGGTGAGCAGGGAGCGGGGCTCAGCGCCCGAGAGCCCCCCGCGAGCCCCCGCGCCTGCACTGCACCCCAACACCATTCCCCGATGCCCTTGGAGCAGGGAGAGCACACCGGGACGGCTCCTGCTCCACCAAGCACCTCGGAAATTGAATTTTCCTAATATCCCGCGCCTAAGGGCACTGCCGCGGCTGCGCTCACCCAGCCCCCCTCGCACCAAGTTTTTTCAGTTCCCCTGCGTTTTGCCACCTTCTGCCTCTTGAACTCCAGCGATGGTGAAGGAGCCATGACCCGGAGCAAGCGCCAGTCCCCACACGGCTGTTCCTGTGCCGTGGCCCCGTCGGCACGTCCTGCCTGGGGCTCAGCAAACCCGGCATCCCTGGGGATCCCAGCGGCACCGGCGTTATCAGCGGGCTGAAGGCGTCGGGGTCTCGGTGGCTGAGGACAGCACCAGGATGCAGATCCCCCGGCAGGAGACCGCAGCTCCGCTGCCGCCCGCGAGACGGGCCCGGCACAGCCCATGGCATCCAGCCACCTCAAATAAATCTAAAAATACTTAAAACTGACACCTGCCACACCTCCTTCCTCTCTGCTTTCCATACTTCTTATCAGAAAGTAATGTTAATTCTTACGTAGAAATATAATTGAATTAATGCTGCAATAGTTACAAATATAGTCAAAAAATCCTTCAAGATTTTACATAAAAGCAAAAATGCCACAAAGATAATTTATATGAAAGCTGAGGTACGGTTGATGAATTAGTTCTTATTTACCTAGATTATGTATAATAAACGTAATGTATATCATTTATATCTATATAGTTCTAATTTAGTTGGAATCAGAAAATAATGCAACATGAATTCATACGAAAAACAATTTTGCACAGGAAAATTAAAATGGTAGAGCATATTGTTTTATATGAAATATTGAGCTGTGCAATTGTATTTGTTATATGCTTTAAGCAGACTCCAGTAGGAAAAACATATTTGTTCCCTTTGGAGCTTCTTTATAAGTGTATAAAAGCTTTAATTTCATACGGTCATAAACGGGTGGAATTTCACAAAAATGACATCAACATTTTTCTCCCTTTTTCCATCAACATTAAACGTGATAAACAGATATTCAGAAATGCACACCACCTCAAACTTTGTTTCTTTTGTGTTAAGTTATTCAGAGAGCTATTCTCGCTCATTAATAATTATTAAAAACTACCAACAATTCCTAAGAATCACTTGTGTGGAAAAAAAAAAAAAAACAAACACCAAAA
>NW_009602705.1:0-16631 GCF_000690535.1 Cariama cristata | reverse complement strand
TATATATTTTATATATATATAAAACAAACCACATGTGTTTTGCTGGCTTCTGCAGCTTGCTGTTTGAAAGAGTGGCTAATGTTTCCATTGGCATCAGTTACATAGATAAAAAAGAGGCAGAAACAGGGCTCAGCAAAATGTTGTCATGTTGACTTTTGCTCTTGTAGAAAAAAAGGGTGGAAAAATAACCCACAGGAAAAGACATTTTAGTTTTGATACAGCTGATATGGCACTACCAGCACGGGGGGGGGTTGAAATAAAAACAGCAAGGGAAAGTGGTTCAGCCCACCCAGTTCACTGACGGTGGCCCAGTGAAAGAATTATTGTTCGAGTCAAATCAGGTGGAAGATGGTTTCCCAGGAATACAGCACTGTAAGAAAATCCTACGCTCTCCATATATCTGTCACGGCTCTTTAGTGCCACTAATTCCTGGCTCCTAGGGAGGATGAATGATTTTCCTTTCAGAAGCAATAATTTGGGGTTCCTGTACAGCACCAGCGGCTTTGGGGATTCCCCCAGCACCCTTCCTAGCAGAAGAGCCACTGGACTGGAGCGCTGCGAGGGTGTCAGCATCGGCAGTGAGGACCTGTTCCCAAACAAAGACCTCTGATGGGTGCTGCTGAGGGGTGGTGGAGAGCTCTTGCACCATGAATTGCCTTTTTGTGATATATTTTGTAGAAAGGATCGCTTCGTCTGCAACAATTTTTTCTTGCATTTGAGCCCAAATAATGCCATCATTTATCCTTAGGCAGTATTGCATTGATTTTTCTTCCTCCTGAGATATGCAATAGCTTCTCAAATGATCTTTTAAAACTTTTGCTTGCACCTGCCTCCTCATGGCAGCTGATAACTTTTGGGGCTGATACATCCCTCCTGCATCTCCTCCCCTATGCCGATGTCCCCACATCCTCTCCTCTCTCTGCCCATTCTCTTGGATTTCCCTTGCAATGCCCTTGCCCTCACTCTGCACTACTCATTGGTTAAATGGGAAAAGCATCTTGAACCACGAGTAAGATGAAACTCACTTTCTGCTACCTTGCATATCTTCCAGGACTACATCTACTGCAGCAGCTAAGAGGAGCCAGGGCCCCTTCGCTGACCCAGAGACTTGGTGTTGCAACATCGCTGGAGCCTGCAGCGCAGAGCGTCTCCCCCAAGAGGGTGGCCTCATCCCTTCCCGCCTGTTGGGAAGGTCCTCAAGCCTGTGCTGTCCTCCAAACTGCAGCCAGGAGAGCAAGAGGTGTTGAGGTTGATCACCATGGCAAACATTTAGCCTCTGGGCAGTAGCGAGTGTGGTGGAAGAGAATCAGCCTTGCAGGGATCCCACCTTGCTGGCACTGAAGCACCAGGACACCAGCTCAAAAACTTAAGGGAGCAGATGAAAACTGAAATACTCTTAGCTGGAAAAAATCCCATCATCCAGCAATCGTGATCAGTACCTCCTAAGGGACCAGCCAGAAGACTTACTTTGCTGCTGAATGTGGATACTTTCCATTAATGGATGCACTTGAGTTGTGTGCACTTATCTGGGGGCCAAACTGAAAGAAAACAGGGGAAAGTAATTTGGATCAAACAATAATTGAATACTTGGCAACATGCAGGGAAAAAAAATGCACTTTGGATCAAAGTGTTTGGGCATTTTTAAAACAAGCCAAGGATATTTGGAAACAAAGGTCTCCATCTGCAGTGGGACTTCAGCAAAGACCTGCGTGGGCAGGAGGGGTCACCGCCACTTGCCCGTCCGGCAGTCATCCACCCTTGTCCTTGGGGACTGCTCAGCCGCGAAGCACAGCCCACCCCTCTCCTCTCAAACTCTGCTATTTGCACGGTTTAACTTAACCTGGCTCATTTGGACTGAATTTGCTGATTGCTTCCAGTGCCTGAAAGCAGTGCTTTCTGGAGAATAATTGATTTACCAATATTTCCCCCAGACCAAAATAATATTTCAGGTAGTGAATTACCCCTGAGACTTCTTGCCAGGATCTCTGTGGTCGCACAATAACATTTTCTAATTGTCTGGCTCTTTTGTGTCTCCTCCTTGCTATATGGAAGTCACATCTGAGCCACAGAGATATTAAGATCCTGACCCAAAGTCATCTAAGCACATGGATAACCTTACGTCGACTGGGATGTTACACGTGTGCTTAAGTATTTGCTGGATGAGGGCCCAAAAGCCTGACAGCATCGTGGAAACCAACTGTGCACACAGTGATAGCGGGTGCAAGAAAACAAAGAAGCAAGATAGAAATATCCTTTTGCTCCCAAATAAATCTTTCTCCAATAAGGAGAAAGGAACAGAAATCAATAACAGGAACTCAGTCATCTGTATTTTAGTCCCACTGTTATTAGAAAGGAACATTTCCAGTTTTTCAAAAACTCTTCACAGTGTTTATCACACTTGGCAAATTTCAAATGTTTTTTTCTTTTTCCTTATTTTTCTTTTCCTGTGCTTCCACTCCCTCTTTTTCTTCCCCCTTTCCTTGAGCTGCTGCTATCCATTTCTGTGTAGCTTATCTTATCCGAGTAGCTGCTAGTATTTCATTTGTAGTAACAAATCACCAGCCTGTACCCTCACATGGAAATACTATATCACACTCCTGTTAAACATACCAGTGTGTGAATAGCCTGATTTATTAGAAAATGAATTTCATCACACCTTTGACGTGGTGTTTCACTGCCAGTGCTCAGACACAAGAGCATGTCATTACCCTTCCTTCGTGGAGAGATGCCAGTCCCAGCGGTTCCCCTGGCTCCGAGGCGCATGGAGGCAGGCCAGCTCTTGGCACTGCAGACCTGTTTTCCTCTGCAGAGGACGGTGGTGCTCCGCAGCCCTCTCCCGGGGGTCCGGCTGGTGCCTGTGTGCACATCCCTGCAAAGAAGGCTACTTCCCGCACCCCGTCCCCAAAAGAAACCCGGTGGGGGATGGCCTTCCGACTGCCCATCATTTCCTCGCCCAGCCCCAGCTTGCCACCCAGCCATTATCTAGCCATGGGGAAAATCTCACCTGGGTTGAATTTGGACACAATAAACAACTGACTCTGATTCTTGCACTTGCAACTTGCACTTGCACTTGCCAGTCCTGATCAGGTCATCTCCATGTCCCTCCCAGTCACCCAGCACCCCCCAGCAGCTAATCTCTGCTCCTCAGTCTGAGATGGGTAAAGTTTAAATCACCAGGCTTTGCCAGGCTTTTTATCAATGGGCAGGCAGGGTTCAGAACAGAACAAAAAGGCCAGCTCAGAAGAAAGTCCTGGAGTTTCGCTCTCGGGAGGGGAACTCGCTGTCCTTGCACACATCATTATACAATGCTTCTGGTAGGTGCTTCCTTAACTTCTTCCTCCACAGATAACAGAGAAAGGTTTCCTGGTGTCAGTAGCTGCTGGAGAGATAGGAATGAAAGCATTTTTGGCATCTGTTTTCTGGCTGACACCAGGAGTCTTTCCCCTTTCCTTGATAACATGCACTTTTCCCCTTTCTCCCTTTGATACCCAAGAGGTAAATGGTGATAAATTTGTCACACATCTCCTAAACATAGGAGTAGGAGCTGGAGAGGGTATCTTGCTGGGATGCGGAGGATCCCTGCAACTTCAGCACCAGCTCTGGCCAAGCTGATGGGGAGGACCCTGCTGTGCCTGAGCACCGACTCCGGCAGCGGTGGCTGGCTGCATCGCTTTGACATCCCACTCCACACTTCTGCCTTTTCCAGCACCTGCTGCTGCCGTCTCTCTGGAACCCAGAACCGGCACTGCTGGTGCCTGCCTGTGTCCCCAACCTTGCTCAGAGAAGGACGGACGTATGGATGCCGGTTAGTCACATACCTGCGGTTCAAGCTCACAGCACTTGCACAAAGTCAAGCACACGAGTTGTTTTCCTACCAAAAGCCCCGACACAGCCTGGCACTGTGACAGGACGCAGGCACAAAGCAGTGGGAGAGATTACTGTTCTGCCAGGCACCTGTGGTAGCAACAAAACCAAAAGCTGTCAATCTCCAGTGAGAGACGGGCAAAACAGCCCCTCTCTAACTGTCTCCCACTCCTTCCCCACAGGTGATGATAAACATGGAGTCTGTTAGGACCCTGGAGACTAAGCCAAATGTTTTAGACTCTTCCAGGCTCCAGTTGTTGCTTTGTGTCTCCCCTGAGTGCTCTTCCCTGGAAGCAGACCTGGTGTTATGGCTTGCTCTCCCAGCGTGCTGGTTCATAAAAACAACACTGCACGTAAGGCAACTTCATGGCTGGATCCCTCCCAGTAAACAGGTAGGCAGGTGCTGGCCTTGCCCTGAGGTTTATGTGAACCTGAACGTAAAGGCAGACTCCCACAAATCAACCCAATCTGTCAGTCTTTCTGTTGACTTAGTTGACTCTGTGGGTATGCAGACACGGTGCTTTGCAGGCAGGTATGAGCTCACTCTGGCCCTGGTTTGAATTGACTGGAAGCCACATAAGTATGGTTTACATGGAAAAAAAACCCTCATCAAAACCAAGCAAAGAAGGTAACCACACTTGGACAATATTTGGTTGCTGTAGAGCACAAGTAAGATAGATCCAACAACTGCCTGCCAAAAACTTGTAGAAATACCCCAAGAATAAATGAAAGCAAGTTAGGAACAGCCAAATACTGTAAGATCCAGTTAACACTATCTGCTGCATTTACGGCTGTCATCTGTCTTTAATAGGAACTGAGAACTATGTCATCCTTCAAGTGAAGGGCCTCATTGCGTGAAGTACCTTTCTGTCCTTTGCTGAGACGACCCTATCCAGCCACAACAGATGTCCCCAGACTCCTTCTAGCAAGTGAAAACTAAGGCTGTTTTCCCACATTATCTCTGAGTGGGATAATGCAAGTCGCCCAGCTGTGCTAAATCCCAGCAACCAAACTCGGCAAAACAAAACAAACCGGAGCAAACATGAAGCCGTCACCATAAAGAGAGGGACACGGCTTCAGCAAGCCAGATGACCAGCCACGGCCGGGTGCTGTGGGTCCAGCCCTCACCTCCATTGCCTTGTCAGTGTGGGCAAGAGCAGCATTTTCCAGCTGGTGTACTCCATTCTTTTTTCTTCAGGGGTGAATGCCACCCAGCTATTTGAGGATGGCTCCTAGGCTATAAATGCATTAACTTTTTAAGAAGATGCAAAGAGAAGACAAATATGGACAGATGCAAGAACCTGTGCTCCTGACCCACTGAGTCTGAGCGCTGCTGCCATCCAGTCCTGCTCAGCCCCCCACTCCCGGGTGGTTACAGACCCTCCAAGGGACTGAGCGGCACTCGCTTGCTGCAACCTGTTCCTTCCTTGCCCTGCTCCTTCCCTGCCCTGCTCCATCCCTGCTCTGCTTCTTCCCGGCTCTGCTCCCTGGAGCATCATCACATGGCCGATGAGCAGAGCCCTGCACTCTCCTCTCCAGGGCTGTGCAAGGTGTTACAGCTGCATATTTTATCTGCTTCAGGAGGATTCAAGTAGGAGAGTGATGTTTTATTACTAATGCATTTGATGAACTGTTACCCCAAACTGGGGAACAAGAGACTGAAAATTTTGGCATGGGTTGAGTAAGAGCTGCCCCAAAACAGTGTTAATTTTGCAAACAAAACTCATCCAAGTACTCAAGTGCTGTGAGCCAGCTCAGTAAGACGAGAACAAGGAGAGAGAGGAATTATTATGCAGACAGAGTAACATCCAAATTAAAGATGATCTAGGTATGGTCCCAAAACAAATTTAATCCTTCATCTCAGTTTGTGGTAAGGGAGGACAATGAACAGAGGGGCAAAGACAGGGTAGTTAATTAGACTAAGAACATGGGGATGAAAATTACCAAACCTGAAATGGAATAAAATTTGAAGAGGTTTAATGTGCTTGAAACAAAAGGCCAGATGATCACAGAATGATGGGGGCTGGAAGGGACCTCTGGAGATCATCCAGTCCAACCCCCCTGCCAAAGCAGATTCACCTACAGCAACTTGCACAGGAACACTTCCAGGCGGGTTTTGAATATCTCCAGAGAAGGAGGCTCCACAGCCTCTCAGGGCAGCCTGTCCCAGTGCTCTGCTGCCCTCAAAGTACAGAAGTTCTTCCTCATGTTCAGATGGAACTTCCTGAGTTTCAGTTTGAGCCCCTTGCCCCTTAATGATCTGTATCTAAGAATCGCAGAATAATGAAAGAGCCGCCAAATTAAATGATAAGTCTGGCAGCAAGTATTTCTAACAAATATTTCTACTTTGCAGTAATTCTGGCTGTCTCTAATAAAAGTACTGTAAGTAATACTCACAATACGGGCCCCTTTATATGGTCTACATAGCGTGCAAAGCATAAAGCAAAATTTTAAGGGAAGAATAAACATAAAGGAAGAGAATACAAACCCATACCTTTACCAAACAGATGTGGCCAGCTTTACCAATATCTATTTTTGATGAAAGGATTTTACTGGTCAAAGGAAATGAGATTTACCTAGACTCCAGTAAACCACCCAACATGGCACAATACAGGGAATTATTAGTAAAAATAGAGATAATACAAGCTAGTACAAGAATTATAAGGTGAGGAGGAACCTGCCAGCGGGCAACAACTTGCTGAGCCTGGAAAGTGCTGGCAAGCGGACACTGACAGAACTCCTCAAGGATCAGGTCTAGGAATGCTCTAATTTAATGTGGCACAAAAAGCAGTATTTTGCTGGTGAAACCTGGTAATGAATACGTTGCCAACATGGAAGACGGTCACAGTGTCAGAGAGGAAGAGCTAGATGGACAGAAAAACTCAAACTAGGAAGGGATGGAGATGCCTGGTGAATAGGAAGCCTACCTGGCAGGAGGAAACAAAGCCAGTTCTTAGTGCTGTTCCCTTCAGCTCCAGTCAGGCTGGCTGAGCTAAGCATTTTCCAAAAAGTCATGAGCATATGGAGCAGTGGCCATCGTTGATCCCAAATACATCCTGCTTGTCCCACAGGCATTGCCCTGAGGACACAAGGCAGGTGATGACACATCTCCCTGTTCACCCTACCGCTGGGCTGGTTAGACTTGGACTCAAAACTTTCCTTTTCAAGGTAAGTTAAGTGTTCAGCAAAGAGCATTGATTCCTTGAAACTACAGTCCACAATAAAGGGGAGAAACTATTCAAGTATTTGACTTCTCTTAACTGTCTGCATATTTGTCTCTTTTGAATTGTTTTATCAAAAGGTACTTCTGTCCTGGAAAAAGGCAGAAGTCATTCCTAAAAGGCGAAAGAAGCAAGTTCCACTACGCTGGTAATTAGTCACTGTTTTAAACCGTTGTCATGCAACACTTCATAACTAGGCAATGCAAAAACAAAAACAGTATAAAATGAGCCTGGATTTATCTCCTGGAAATTCTGTGTTGGAAAATGAATTGGATGAGGGAGATTTTCACGTTGCCAAGGGGCAAATTTTACTGGATTTTAAGGTCTTTGGTGGATTAGCAGCAATAAACATAGAGAGCATAAAGCAGTTAAGGTGGGGGTACACAGTAAAAGGCATGTACACAACAGAGAAAGTCAATGCCACCCTGACACTGACAATCAAGGACTAGATCGAGGTAGCTGGTCAAAAGAAGGGAGGTAGGCCAAAACGAAGGGGAAAAAGTCATTGCCTTGCCTTATCATAATCATTGCCTTTTTGATTTTTAAACAAGCCAGCAAAGCAGATAAGCCATTAGAAATGCATCTCTAAAACTAAAATCATGCTGGTATAGGCAAAAGTGGAAGTTTCTAGTATGGGTAGGAACTGATTCCCACTACTGGTTGAAATAAATCCATTTTGCTACAAAAGGGGGCAAAACAAAAGGAAAAAAAAATCTTTTTTTTTTTTTTTCTCCCTATGGTGCCAAAGCAAACTCACTATTACCTGATTACTGAAAAAATGTTATTTTCAAGAGTCAAGAGTGAAACCCAGTTTTCTCTAGAGTCATGTCTTATGGCCCCTACCCTCCCCACCGCAGTGACTCCAGACCTGCTCCCTGTCCCATATGGGTCTTCACTACAAGGCTCCCAAGTCTCCCCCACATCTGCAGACAGCTCCAAGATCCTTCCAGTTCTTCCCTGCTGTTTCCAAGCTGCCTCCATGGGGTACCCAGCTCATCCCCCAGGCCCATAGGCCAGCTATGCTCTGTCTTCGCCCCCCTACTACTCCACGTTGACAGTTTTGGACATCTTCGCTGGACCAGAAGTGATGCTGGTAGCAATGGTGGACTTCATCATACACTGCATGACTGGTTTAGCAGTACATCTTAACTGATTGAACTGCATAAAGAACGCCTGAAGTCTCTCTGTGTGTCCTTGGGTGGGATATTGTTAATTTTGGTTTCTTTTAATATGCTACAAGTTTTTACAAAATACAGAGGAACTTGTTCTCCTTGAAATTTCCACCCTTCTGCCAATCTAACTGGATTTGGGCAGTGGTTGCAAAAGCTACTTGGAGCAGACAATGAGACAAGAGATGAAGACACGCTCAGAGAGACAGCATGCTCAAAGAAATCCCATTTTGATCGGTAAATAGGGTAAAAGGAGCAATCTTCTGTTACTGCTAATACACAGTTTAGCAGATCCTGGATGCAGTTCCCAGCCTGGTGTACTGCCATGGCAGAAGGTAACTGAGCAAGCCACGCTCCTGAGATGGACCTCACGGTTCTCTGTTCCCTGTTCATCTCCTGCCCTGGCACTGCGAGCCAGCGGTCCCAGACAGGAGCCCAGCTAAACCAACACCAGCACTGGGGCCTGGGTTGGAGGGCATTCCTGCCTGTCGTGTGTGTGCTGAGATTAGCTCCAGCTGCGTCCTACTAAACAGGAGGTCTAGTGACACTCCAGAAGTTAGGGCTCGCAGGATAAAAATGTGTCAGAAGTCTGGAAAAATCTAGTATTTCACTATAACCAACGCTGTCTCTGTTGCTGGCTCTATTACTCAGCTTTAAAAAAAAAGTAAATATGTCACCTGCAGTGCCATTCCTACTTACATGGGTGTAGGTGAGGAGTAACTCTGCCCAGATCACTGGATGTTCCCTGGAGTACCAAAGCGCAGCAGGATCCAGGATGGGTTCAAGTTGCATCACATGGAGCCAGAGCTGAATGGGACTAAAAAGAGTGGAGTCTGGGCAGCGTGAAGGTCCCTGCTCCCTCCACATTGTTATGATACAAATGACTTTTACCACGGAGCAGGGGAGAACGCACTGAAGCATTAAATAGGGTAGCTATTTTCATTAGTGGTACCACCAGAGACCCCCTTACAGAAATGCGACGTAATTGTAATGCAGCTCCTGACCTTCTGCCAGAGCCTTCAACACGCAGAGTTAATTCCTTCTCTTGCTGGGTTTTCCTGCCCAGTGAAGTTTGTCCAGGTGTAATCAATAGTGGGATGAAAGACTGTGGGACAGGAACACAGCTGTTGCGGAGGGCACATTGCATATCTGAAGGGATTCACGCCAGTGCCCAAAGCCGAAAACAACCCTGAGAGAGCACCTCAAGAAACCTGAGGAAGATGTCGCTCCATCTAAATACTGTTTACATCTGCAGTGGTTCAGGGTACAGAGTTAGAGCTGCAAGTCAGACCCTGATTTCAGTAATGAATCATATCAGAGGTTAGTAGTAAAGTCTCAGGGAGATTTATGAGAGACTTCTTTATATGGACAGTGTTTATGAACAACCCTGAAACATTTGGAAACAATTTGTTTTTTCAGACACATACTACTTAGCTCACCATAGCTAGAGACAGATTTTGGACCGAGAAGGGTGGAAATGTATCCAGAGGCAGACTGTTAAAGGTGTTTCAGCCCAACTCCACTCTGCTGACATACTTAACCAGTTCAGGAGACTGGGGCTTGTTTTCAGCGTGCATGTGTCCAGCACCGCAGACACCACAGACATGCTGGGACAGGCAGGTTTGGCATCCCCCTCCCAGCAGCCTGGCTCCCTACTGAAAGTTTACCTACACTACAAAGCGTTGGATGTCTATTTCTAATCCTCCCACCCTGGCTTTTAAAATGCTGCCTAGACAGAGCATTGCTACTATTTTGAGCACTAACCAGAAGTGAATCCGTATCCCTTTCGATGAGAAGCCACCCTTAAGCAATACATCCCAGGAGGAAAAGGTGCCAGCAGCTGTCACAGGAGCAGGAGGGCAGGAAGGAGGAGAAATAACCTGCACACTTGTGGCCTCTGCAGCCCAGGGCACGTGGGACACAAGTGCCCGGCGTGGCTCAGCACCCACCATCATCACAAACATGGTGCTGGGAAATGATGGCTCGCGTAGGTCCCCCGGCCCAGGTCTCTGACCTGCAGCTGCCTTCACCCACGGTCAGTACCCAAATACAAAGGACAGCTTACTGCATCCCAGGGAGGTCCCACAGCCCGGATCAACCTCTGTGTAAAAGGGCTCCTGCACAGCCTTTCAGCTGCTTTGCAGAACAAGAAGTCCTCTTTAAACGCAAAACATCAAGATTTCAGCTAAATTCTAGGAACGTTTTCTGAAGTAGTATGAGCTTAATAACTACCAGGAGCAGGGTTGTACTGCCAATATCAGCTGGCTCTGGGGATGGAGACTGAGAGCCGGGCTGTGGCTGAGTGCTGGGAGGTGCGACACCCGGGATGGGCAGCCAGGAGGAGAAGGAGGAGGGAGAGGAGGATGCACATTTGCTAAGGAAAGTCCAGCTTCAGCAAGGACGGTGGCATCGGACAGAGTGCTTGACTGCGGGTGGTTTTCAAAAGCTGGCTCAAGACCTGGCTGCAGTTTTCTTCTCACCCAGCCTGTGTTGGCACAAAAAAGCACCTCTGGTACATCCAGGCACTGACACGATGATTTGAGAGCCCAGTTTCACACATTTGCAGCCCTTCAGGAGACACATGCTGCGGCCTGCACCCGTTCACGCCTCTGCCCGTGCTGCCAGCGGCGGCTCAGGAGAGCTGTCCCCAGCAGCATCCCCTAATCTGCCGCCTGAGCACTTAATCTCTGATTTACAGGAGTGTTTGGGAGGTGAGTGGCAGGGACCTTTACAAAGGTTTTCCAGCAACTGCCAGCTGCCCTGCAAGATTGCCCGGCCTCACATCTGCTGATTTTACAATGTACTGCTGATTGGCAACAGCCCCCACTGGAGCAGTGTGGACCAAGCGTCTTAATTACTGTAAAGTGAGAAGCTGGGAAACTGGATGGCAATGAGGACCGTGATGCCAGGGGTCCCCCCTGAGCTGTCTCCCTCTTATACAAGGAGCTGGGGATGCAACCAGCCCCACACCTTGGGATGATGTGAATAAGAGCAGCTTAAAAAATCTTGCAAGTGTCAGTGCTATTGCACTGTAATACCTAATCCAACAGTCCCTGCAGCCAGCATCCGCCTTTCCACTGACATTAAAAGTTGTTGGATAAGGGCCTGAGTGACTAACAAGTACAATATTTGAAATAGAGGCATGGGGCATATTTGCAGGAATATGAAAAAAAAATGCTATTCAATCTCTCTTCAGTAATTAACTTTAAAATGTGTCTGTTGTCACTAAGCGTTTGGCAAATGTGCTGAGCTTGAAAGCAGAGAACCAAAACCGTCCCATTTCCAAGCCAAAAAACTTATCTGAACACAGGTAGGGCATGCAGAGAAAGGGGAGCATGTGTTTCTGCAAATAAATTCACATAAAAAGAAATCAATAGGTGTGCACACAGCAGAGGTTGTACGAAGTCAGAGAATGTGTAATGAGAAATCCTATTAAAAATCCTGAATTTAGCATCCCTTCAGTATGGAACCAGCATAACTGAGGGATTTTTTCATGATTTTCAAGCACCAGAACTCACCAATAATGGTCTGAAATTACTTTTAACTATATGGTGTATGAGCATACAACTATATAGAAGATATACTTAATCATGGCCCCTAAAGCCCATATCCAAAGGCTAGGCATGATCCTGTGCACGGTGCCTCAGCCCCTGCTGCAGTCACAGAGGGGAGACAGGCACTTGCAGAGAGCGATTTGTCCCTTCCCAGTCCAGCTAAAGGCATTTTTATTTTATCTGTGTCCCATGTATGTCACAAAATCCACAGAAACCAGTATGAGCTCACCAGGGTCTCCAGAGTGACCCCTTGGCCCCTTGCAATGAGTGTGACCATCCATTTGCTGCTGAGGAGCAAACTGAGGGGTCTGGTGGCCACAGGGGAGATGAGGACTGGGACAAAGGAGGAATCATCCCCAAATTGCTGGGGCCCAGCAGGATTCCCGAGACCCGAGGTCTCCCAGGAGGCAGGGGATGGGGTGTCGTCCCAAACGACACTTGTGCGGAGTGGCAAGGAGGTCGCTGGGGCAGCGAGGGGGAAGCCAAGGGCTCCTGCAGAGGTTGCAGGGGCTGCGGGGGCTGCGGGCTTGGCAGAGGAACACCCGCTCGAGCAGGATGCCACAGCACCAAGTGAAGGAGCCGCAGGCTACTGGTCATTAGCTTGCCTTTGCACTGGACTTCGTGCTTCACGAGGAAATGGTAATTTTTCTAATCAGCATGTTTACATAAAAGTTCATAGACTATGGCTGTGTTTTCACTGGGGTCTTTATGACTGAGCAAGCACCACATCTTTTGTATTTGAGAGCCCTCCTCACTTTGTTTCTGCACTGATGCTACAGTCTGAAAAGCAGCTGGGGACCATTTTTAGGACCCTAACTTAAACTGTGAGCACTACTGCAGCATCAGGCTCTCAGCAGTGTCTTCAGTGGGCAGAAGAGACCCATGAACCCTTCACAAAAAAATGAGGTGACTATAACACTGTGTAAAGCTGAGTGAGCACATCGGGAGTGAAAGCTCTAGCTCTCATTTCCAAACTCCCATATAGTTTTCAAATTCTGACCTTACTACTCTTGTATTTCCCAGATGTTGGCTTCCCTGTACTTACTTCATTCTTCTGGGCAGACAAGGACAGAAGGGAAATGAATGCAAATTTGATTCTGTTTTTTTCATGAGCTCAGTGGCAAGATTAAACCCAGAATTTTAATGCGCTGGTCAACAAACAGACAGACCTCTGCAAAACAGCCAATTCTAAGGATTTCCATGACCTAGGAGTATTTAAAGATCAACTGGGCCTAAAATATATAAATTATGTATAGCGTATAGTTAATATGTATTTCATACAGTTCCTGGCCTTGGTGCTGAGGGTTCATAAGTGAAAGCCCCAGCCACCGGTTTTCCCAGACCCTTGAGCTGCTCCTGCACCAGCAGAGCTGTGGGAGAGACAGGCAAAGTGGAGCAGGCCCAGGGGAGGAGAGGGGTTGTCCCCATGCAGTAGGAGAGCTCCTGAGCCAGGAGGTCTCAGCAACTGTGTCCTCTCAGACAGAAAGGGACCAAACTGGACAGGCAGAAGGAAAAGTGCCAGGACACCCACTTTCTGCAGGCACTTAGCCCCTGCCCACTTTGGTGGAGTGGCTCTGAGGAGACCTGCGGGGCTGAGGTCTTTCATGGAGAAGAGCTCATGCTCTCTGGGCACCAGAGAGATGCTTGGTGGGGGTCCACAGAGGTCCCTGATGTCTCTGGCAATGCATATTCACCTGGGACGCTGGGCAATGCAAATGCAAAAAACTCAGATGCTGGTGGACCTCAGGCATCTTCCAGGCTGAGGCAGGCCTAGAGTGGCTTTGAGGATCTAAATTGTGGATTTGGGTGCCCACTTCCCAGCTAAAGACTACTTGAAGTGTCTAATTCTTTCCATATAGTTGGACCTGAGTTTAAATAAATGAAATCCAGCCCTAGAGAGAGTAAGGAAGCAAATGCTAGTGAGGCAAGGACGGAGGCTGCTTGCTGTGTCATCCAAGGCTCTCCCTGTCCCCAGTTCTCTCCCTCAATCCTTAGTTTGTCACTCCTGCATGTCCTTAAAGCACACAAAACCAAACCTTGGCCTGATGCTATAGGTACTCCCATATCCAGAGAGTCAGCCTTCTTCCTTCACCGAGATTCATCCTTGTCCCTTGCAGGAGCCATTCCACAGTGACTCCTCACCTCTTGCCTTCCTGGGTGACTCCTAGTTGCAGGTACCCAACAGATGTTAAAAGAGGTGAGGAAAGTGTCTCTGGAAGAGCTAAAGCAGATCAAGCCTGCATTATCTTTCCCAGGGACTCTTCAGAGGACAGAGAAGAGTGTTTATATTTATCCCTCAATCTTACTCTGCCTGGGAACCCAATTCCCCTGCCCGGAGATATTCCTGTTGCACCTGGAGGGTAGGAGGTGACTCTTAGGGGGTAGCTGATGTCCTCTGCCACCACTGGTGTGAGGAGCTGTGGGCTCTGTACAGACCTGAGGTCTGGGATACTGTCCTGTCTGGCCAGAGAAGGATGTCAGAAGAGAGTTCTCCCATCATATTTTCATTTTGGGGGAATCAACTGTGTTATAGAGGAAAAAGACTCAAATGAGATTGATACTTTGCTAGCTTACGTGGTATTAAATGCACACACACAATAGCTGTAGGACAGATGCACATTCAGTTGAGTGACTTTTTGACTGCATGTAACCCATACACAGCTCTTACCTGTCGACTACATAAAAACACAAAAAAAGGCAAGAAGTCACTAGTTTAATTGTCACACCTCAACATCCACCTGTGAGATTCATAAAGGCGTCTTGGATTTTCTTCCAGAGGAGTCAGTGCGTATTCATCTGTCGTGCTACAAACTTCACAAAGCCTTTCCTCAGCATCACTCCAAGGGTTTGCTCTGAAGAGGTCTGCAATGCCCTCAAGTGACCAGCTGGATTTCCCACCCTTAGAGCTCTACTGAACCTGATAGAGACCACTCTAAAAGGGCAAGGGATGGTGGCATGGTGTCAGAGAGGGACCACAGAGCAAAGCCTACACATCGGGCAAGAGGTTGAGAACCCGAAACTTCCAACAACAGAAATGCAAAGCAGCCACCAGCGACACTGTGGTACTGCTGACAGGAGCCTGTGGCAAAAAGAAGTCAGAGAAAAAAAGAAGTGAGCTCATCCACAAGTGAAGGCTGAGTGAATATTACTCCCCATTTCCTAGAAACTTCAACTGTGTTTTTTGGTGGGAGAGATGATATAAAGGGGAGCATAGCTGGTGCGTAGCACATCCTCATTCTGCTCTTTTAGCTGGCACAGAGGGGGAAACCTCATGTGCAAGGTCTTCAGTGACTTCCTTCCCTCTGAAGAAACAGTTAAGCTCCATCTGCCTAACTTCACAGGCTGGACATGGAAGATTCAATTTATCTGCTTTTCCACCACCTCAGCACAAACCAGCGGAAAAACTGCAGCCAGGTTTGGGGGTAGGTGAGGCTCCCTGCTGAGCCCAGGTCACCGCGCGAGGAGGGACACAAGAGGGAGAAAGGCCTTTTGCAGCGATGCGGTTCAGATGCTTTACATGTGAACATCACATCTGTCCTCCTGTGGCATACCAGGAGGCGGAGAGGGTGGGAAGTGCTTTGAAACACTTTGTAGCATGAATGTGCTTTGTCTGAGCTGCCTGAGTGAGCGGGCCAAGTGTTGGTGGGGGGGAACCTGGGCTGAAAGCAAAAGGAGCCTTTCACTTGCCAGCTGTAAGTGTGGCTCAGCCGGAGTGAGGGCTGGGTGGAAGGGGAGGAGGAGGAATGCTAAGTCCCAGCAAAGCAAATATCACCATATGTGCACGCCGCGTAAAAACAGAAGTGTAAACAGAGCTCTTTCCAAAATAAACACCTGCAAAATAAACACAGAAGGGCAATATATTAAACAAAAATAAGCACTGAGGTACAGGGGAATGTCTCAGCAGCCAGCCACTGGCCCAGGGCCACCAGAAACGCTCATCTTCCCTCTTCCTGTGTCTTCTCCTATAAATAAAACTGGTCTGCAAACACATATCAAGTGAAGGGGCACGGCTGTGAGGGCACTGACCCCGTCCCGGTAAGAGAGGCCCTTTGCCGGGGAGCACAGCCACTGCTGGGGTCGGGGCTGCCACCAGCGAATCCACAGTGCCCGGCATGCACCGCACAGCTGGCAGCAGGGCTCCGAGAGAAATATTCACCGAAATGAGGAACAGGGGTCTCGCAATGGAAAGGACGGGTCAAATAGACTTGGATAGTCCATCAACACCCCTGCAAAAGTTAATAAAAACAGAAGGTCTCTGCCCTATGTGTCTCTTTACCCCCACTGCCCTGCTTGCCCTGCCAGGGCTGCCGTGTGCCTTGGGGCCCACCGGCACAGCCACCACCCCGGGCAGACGGGAAAGCGCTCCTCCTCTCTGGGATGATCTGGTCTGAATGCAGGGCACTGCAGGGGCATGCTAGGCGCGGGCAGCGGCCCAGCTCCCAGCGCCTCTCCGTGCTCTGCAGAGGCCGACAAACAGAGCTTTATTATTTTTTGTCCTCCAGCACAATGTTGGTCCTATTCTGCAGACTTTGCCACAGCAATGATCCAAACCAGATCCCTTCTTTTCTCTCTTTCAAGATTTTTTCCAGCATGTGCTTCATGCTGCACTGGAGATGGACAGCCTGCCCTCTCAGAGGAGAGCGAGCGATGGACAACCCGCTCCCTCTCACCCTTATGACCCTGCATCCCAGTCCCAGTCCAGAGATGCAGCTCAACCTCTGTATCATCCTCCATCCCTCCCTGCTCCTTCAGAGACACAGCATGGGGTGAGAAATTCTCTCCCTGGTCCCTGGCTGTATTGGGTTTGTGTGGCAAGGTTTCGG
>NW_009602704.1:2293-6517 GCF_000690535.1 Cariama cristata | reverse complement strand
ATCCTCCACGGCTCCGGAGAGCGACCTTCCCAGTGTGACCTGGCCCCGCAGCTCCCTGTAGGAGCGGTTTCTCCCTGGGAGAAAAGGGGAAGGTTTGTGTGTGCCGGTGGTGCTCCTCTTGCGTCGGTGTCCGGTAGAGCTCGCAGACCACGGCTAGGTTGTCAGCTCTCAGGTGTGGCTAAAGAAAAGGTTCTGCCTTCATCAGGCACATTGTGGGGAAAGACAACGAGAGGTCTCACAGCAGCCCACCTGGCACGACTGCATTGGGAGCAGGTTTCTCTCTGAATGGGAACAGTTACACGTAAAGGTATCCTAGGAATCTTCGTGATATTATCATTAATTTGGTTTTGTAGCTTCGTTGGTGCTCAGGGCATTCTCGCAGAAAAAAGACAACAGTCTTTGTCTGAAATTGTTATGCCTTGAGGCCCCATTGGCTGAGCTGGTGCTCTGGAGGGTTGTGTTGCATCTTTCCACTTCGATTCAGGTGTCTGACTGTCCAACAATAACATACAAAAAGTTAGCTAGAAGATTAGAAAATTTGTCTCAGCTGTAGATAACAAGATGGAGATAAAGTTCAAACCTTAGGTTTCACACTAATTATATCCAGGTAGATGTGAGCTTTGGCTCATGAAGCAGTTTTAAGACAGCAACACGATCCCATCACAGAAAAGGTACTCACTGTCCCCCAGAGCCCACAAAAGGTAAATACATACTCAAAACTCCTATTCACAGGAAGAGATTTCTGGACACACATTCTGATTAGCAAGATTTGGGCATCTTCCATCAGAATGAAAATATTTCTTCTTTACTTGTTTTTTGAAACAGATTTACAGTCAATACTATATTCACTGAGTTTCATCTTTTCCCCGTTAATCCAGTCTCCTCAAATAACTTGCACATACTTGTTCTCAGCATTGAAATGCTTCTTAGAATTTCAAAATGTGCCATAGAAAAGTTTCTACTGCCTGATTAGATGGCCATTTCTTCTTTTTTGTATACATCTTAGACCTTGCTTCTCTGAAAGTCGGTGCATAGAGTACAAGGCATTTCCCTGGAGGAGCTTTACGACTGAGTCAGACTACCACAGTCCTGGTTAGAAACTTCAGGAGCCCAAATTAGGAAATTAAACACAGACCAATATATGAACTGGAAATACAGCTTATACGACTGGCGCTTTCCCTCTGCAATAGATAAGTTCCATGCTTAAAAGTTTAAATCAATTCCTCTGCATTTTTCCCACCTTGGTTCTTCTAATGAAAAAGAAATGTTATTCTGAACACAAATGGTCTATACTAAGACTGAAGGCAGTAAGTATCCTCTGTGGAGATCGTCTTCTCACAAAACACCATTTAAACTCCATGTGACAAGGGATCCTATTTCATCAAGTAAAGGCAATAGAAGAATTGGCAAATGTGAGAAAAGCAAACACACCAAGTTTGTCAGGATCTTAGACTTAATAAAAGGCAACTAATTAATGTATCTCACACTATTTTCCCTGCAACCATATGAGAACTACGCCAGTGGAAGAAAGTATTAAATATGCTTGCGAACACGTTTAAGTAGGAGTAGATATCAGTTCTTTTGGTAAATAATGATAATAATGGCATTAAGAATATCTAAGAAGACACAATGCACTATGAAATAGTAATCATAATCCCTTTCATTAAAAATGTTTCACTCCATGGGGCCAGTAATCCAAGACCGTTTCCATAAGGCTCTGTTGTTTTAACAGCTGTGGCCAGGGTATAAAGTTTCCCATTTGGAGCCTGAGCACAATTAAAGTCCCCCTCAACACCTGATGAAATGGGTTCTTACTTACTAATTCATCTTGATAACCAGCTGATCTTGAGGATGTTCACAATGCTGTGTCCAGAGAAGTATAGAGATTACCTTGGAGCGTGTACTCAGGATGTCTTGGATTGCCTATTTAACCCTCCTAGGCTCTTTATGGCAACAGACATTTCATTCTCCTGCCTAATTCTGATTTCCATTTAGGATTTGGTTTATGAAATTGGTTAGAGACCTCAAAGACATTATGACCATCTAGTGGTAGGCACCCTTTAGAGGTTTAAATTAAAGAGACCAGGCAGGAAAAGAGGGAAAGGGAGAAAGATCAGGGCTAATGAGATGGAATGACAGCAGTGAATTGGAGTTGACTGTGGTGACTGTTAAATTTTCGGCCACAATTTTGCCTCATCTTCATTGAAGCAAGAGTATATACTGATAGCCCCTTCTATATAAGTTTAGATGAGTATCAGTATTCCCATTTCAGAGGAAGAATAGAAAGAAACTCACTGACCAATGATTCACAATGCTCTTAGCATCAGACAGAAATTCTCGTAGAAACAAGAGCTAGTGTCCTGTTCTTAATTTCAGGCAAGGGCTAAGCCACGAGGACATCCTTCCACACTTCTGTGTACACACCATTTTGTCCTTCAGTGGCTTCTCCCTCTGACAGCATTGTTGTAGCCAGGGTGAGGACTTCTTTCATTTGACCTTTCATATAGTCATCTTCAGCTTTTTCCCAGGTGTAATCTCAGTAACTTTCCTCTTCTCTCTCGGTGTTCTGGCTGGCTTCCTTCCCAATGCTCAGTCTGAATTCCTGAAGCCACAGCTCCTGACTTGCCAACTTGATGCTTGCCAGCAAGAGTTTCTTTCTACCCCCTTGTCTTTTCTGTGCACTAAAATAAGACAAACAAAATTGTGGAAGGGAATTTAAAAGGACAAGAACTCCATGAGGTTTCCCTTGAAAAATTTTCCCTGGATTGATCCCTGTGCAGCCAGGCTAATAGAAAGAGAATCACTGGATACGTAAGGGATACGCACCTTAGAAACAATTCAAATTCATGTTAGCATTCCTTTTCTTTTCTTTTTGAGACAGAATTGAAAAATCATTTTCCCTTTGGTTTTCTGTCATTCTCACAGTCTGTTTTTCACACACCTTCAGTGATGTGCTGCTGGGTTGTAAGAAGAGGTTTCTACCGGGTAGATGTACCCTGTTCTGTGACCTACTTCGTGGGCCAGCCTCGTGTGGATTGGGCTGTTTTGTCTTCTACTACATCTGGTTCCTTAGCTGGCCGCTTCAGCTGAAAGACAGAAAACATATTTCATTTGCCCAGGCTGTGGTGGCTCAGCAGATGAGACCTGTGATCCATTCTTCTTAGGCTGCCCGTAACACCATGTGTCAGGTAAAGGTTTATATTCTGGGCAAATCCTTACCGGTGCGATGTTTTCATCGTTACTCACAGCAGGGGGATCAAACAGAAGAATGGGCTGCAGATAGTTGAAGAGAAAAAGGCTCTGGGAATTTATTACTTTGTTTTTTCACAGGGAGAGTAAGAAAGAAAAGGCAGCACCTCTTGGCAAACAGTTATATTAAGTGCAGTTTGCAAGCACTGTGTATGAAAAGAAGTTGAAAGGATTTTGATTGTTCGTGTAGAAAGGAGAGGAAGGAGAGGTAACGTGGTAAAAGAATTAAAAGGGATGTGGCTGCAGAAGGTAGATCGGGAACGTCTTCTCTGCTGCTTCTAATGACAGAACTTGGGACTATTCATGTAAATAAAAAGTAGATGAATATGTAAAATATAACCATTTTTTTCCTAGATATGATTAACTATGGAACTCACTCCACTAGAAATGTTTAAGACAACATTCAAATTAGAATCAGTCACTCACATAGATGTGCAGAATAGCATTAACAGTAACAACTACATCTAGAAAGATAATAAACACTGTGCTTCAGTTTCTCAGCAATTATTAAATGCAGCAAGGTGGGAAGTAAACTGTTCATTAGAGAGTTCTTACATCTAAGTCAGAAACGTTTCATGTTGGCTTCTGCCAGCCAGTGCTCTGGACCTTGGGTATGGCCCGGGGTCACCGTTCATATTACGGCTGCTCCATAGACAGCATCACATCGCTGGATTGCACTTTAGCTTCCCTGGTAATTTTCTTAAACACTTGCCAGTGACTGTGACTTGATTCTGTTCAAGAGTTATTCTTTTGAAGTGTTTTTCTTTTCTCTAAAGAGATAAAATACTCTGAAGTTAATCAGGGACCTTGTGTGCTTTTTTACATGTCACAAGGTCATGTATCTTGGGCTGATGACAGGGTTGCAAATGGAGACAAAGTGGTCAGAGGCTGCACTAATCCCTGGCATGAGGGATATGGAGGAGCAGCAAATAAAGCAGGGCCTATGTTAAGTGGGTGGGCAAATGCTTTTGAAAA
>NW_009602704.1:0-2274 GCF_000690535.1 Cariama cristata | reverse complement strand
TCCCTACATGGACCTGGCTAACACTGTTTTGTGTTCACCCTGGGTGCTCTGGAGCTGATCCTGGGAGTTCTGCCTTCCTGAGAGCCAGAGGACCAAACACTCTGTCTGTGTACCTGTGAAAATATTCCTTGGGTTCAGCTGAACAAACTGAAATAACCCACGCTGCCCTCAGTCTTTGTTATCGCTTGCTCACCCTAAGTCCTGCGTGTAGCTGTTGCTAAAGGAAAGTTTGAGGAAGTCTGCCTGCCACAGAAATACTTTCATGATTTCCTTTAAAAAAATCATGCTGGAGATAGATTCATATTTTGTTTATTTGCTTTCCGACTAAATATTCCCACCCCTCACAGTCACACACGCTCCCTCTGCAGAAGCCCAATATTCCTCAGTTTGAGCTCAGATGCCACAGGATGAGCACAAATAACGGTACCACGAGAAACGCAGCAAACCCTTTCGGCAGCAAGTAGCTTCAGGAAGGTGGTTTGTGTTCATTGCTTCAGTAGAATGAAATTCGTCATTTCAATGAAAACAAGCAAGCAGTGTCTCTGGGCAGCACGCAGCTTCACAGCAGCTTGGATGTAGCTGGCCAAAAAAAAGAGATGGGACTATTACCTACAAGCAGTTTTTTGATTCGGGTTCACTGTATACATGGATATGTGTATGCTTGATTTTTAACTTGTCCTACGCAGTGACACAGGTGGTATTCCCTCCCCATTTTACAGAAATCAAATGAACATGGTTTAGTTTGTTCTCCTGTAGAAAGCAGGGGGGTTAGACACCCAGGAATCCCACGTATTTGAGATGCTGCATGTTTCAAAGGAAACAACAAATTGCCTCCCTCCCTGTTGCGGTCCAAGGTTTAGACCTGAGTCGCAAGCAGAGACTGAAACAGGGCTGTGACAACCCTGCATGGGACTGGAGAAGCCTCCGGCTTCTGCTCTACCCCCAGCCCAGAAGCAGCCTCTGGTACAGCAGTGGGACAGGTAGAATATGAAGGAAACAGGAAAAAAAAAAGAATAACATCTTGAAGTGTTTCTTTTACTCAAATGCTTAGGCAAGACACCTTCACATCTCGGGGCACATCCTTATTTGTAAATATTCCGAAATAATTAATAATATTAGGAATAAAGATGTCTAACTCTTCTAGTGAGAAGGGCTGCAAAGCCATAAAATAAGGATTTCTGCTTTAGTGTGGGCAATTTAACTTGACACTGGCTTAAATTGCCTTAGGTGAGGGGCAAAGAGCTTACGCTGACCATGGCTCCAGCGCTGGGACTGCAGGTCAGGCCAGCAATCAGGGAAAAAGGGCCTCACGGTGCCTGTGTGAGCGGCAGAAACCCCCCTACTGCCTCCAGTTTAAAAAATAGAATAGCAGATAAATCCTGGTTTTAGATGAAGGCACCTGAGACAGCTCTGGCAGGACACGTTCATGCTGGTGTTCCCCGCGGCTCAGGGTGCAACAGCAGATTTGGGCAATGAAGTGGCCCCATCTCAACAGCAGGGAGGTCCCTGCGGGACAGGGCAAACTCATCACGCAGGACAGCCCCACGCGGGGCAGGGGAGCCCAGGGAAGGTTCGAGCGCTGGCGATTGCCTCCTTGGCAAAGGCAACCCAGGCCAGGGCTCCTCTCTTTGTCCAGGGCTGCGGGTGATGCTGTGCAGTCCACGCAGGCAAAGCAGAAGCCAAAAACTGTCTTCTACCCCAGAGTCTCCCTGGCAGATCTGTTTTGCTCTTTTGTTTTTTAACACTGCTTCCCCTCCCCTCCCCTTGAAGTTTTTCGGTCTTGACCAGCAGTTTCAATGTCACCTTTTCAAATGTCACCTGCGATCCCCTCTTTCTCCCGCATTGCCCTTCCCCAGATCATTTCCACATGCTTTAAAAAAAAAAAAAAATTTTTTTAAAAAAAATCACCACTGCCACCACATCCTTCCCTCTTAATCTTGGGCAGTGCATCTGTCCTGGCCGGGACAGGCTCACAGCAAAGCCCAGTGGAGGCCGTACCGGGGACCCGTGGCCAGGGGGAAGCTGTGGGGCGGGCAGGTGCCACAGTGCCGCAGGCGGCTGGGCCTGGGCAGCCGAGGTTTGGTGCCTTGCTGTGGCCCTGGAGGAGCCAGGGCCTCGAGGGGGGGTCCTAAAAAACAGGGGTTCTGCCCCGCAACAGCTTCCCAGCAAAGGACTCTCGGGGCTGGGATGACAAAGAGGATGGAAGCAAAAGCTGTTTAGAAAATACTTATAAATATCCGTATTTATGCTCACAAGCATCTATATATTCATATA
>NW_009602703.1:0-334 GCF_000690535.1 Cariama cristata | reverse complement strand
GAGAGGTGGTTAGAAAACGCAGAACGTGAACTGCCAGGGTCCGTGGGAGCCATAGCATGGGGGGGTGAGGGGGGTCTTGGGGTGTCCATCCCGGCCCAAAGATGCGCAGTCTGCAGGGAGGTACCACAAACGCCGTGGTGGGACCCACCGTCTCCACCCCAAGAGCATCCCAGGGCGGCCATCACCCCGCATCAGGCCTGCTTGCGAGGACCGCCAAGCAAGGGGTGTCCACTGGTCCTCCGCCTGGCTGGATCCCTGACGGACATGGGACAGGGATGGAAGATTGGGGACCCCCGGGTGGGAAAGCGGGGTAACCCCCTGCTCCAGCCTCCCC
>NW_009602702.1:0-1242 GCF_000690535.1 Cariama cristata | reverse complement strand
GAGGAATTCCTCGCCTCATGCGCGAGTTCAGCTGTCCTAAAGGTTTTCAGTGCTTTTTATTGTGGTTGGTTAGATATCGGTATTATAAAAAATTATTGTAGTGAGTGTAATAGATAATTTAAGAACTAATGCAGTTGTATTACTCAGACTTCACCCTAATGAACCTATTTCCTTCTCTCGCTATAGAAACCTTCAGCTTTTAATCACAAATTTTAAGTACAGTTTTGGGAAGATAAGAATTTCGCTTCTCTTTTCTGTTCTCAGTAGTTCTCTTATCTGAGCTGTTTGTAAACAGTTGCATCAACTTTAGCAGCCTTATCTGAAGTACCTTTCATTGAATTGTACTTTCTACGCATGCGTTTGTGTAGCAGCTTTTCTCAGCTCTAAGTGTTGGCAGGGGAGGATTTTTTTATTCTGAAAGAGCAATAGGAGTGGAAAAGCACAAATAAAAGGGGGGTGACAGTAAACTGAGAAACTTGTCACAAACCCTAACATAAAAAGTAAATGAGTTAGTGTAGTTGCACGTAAGAATTAGCGTATTGACAAACAAGAAATTAAACATTTTGTCCGAATGGCTCACGTTTTTATCTTCATTGGAGGATTTTCCTTTACACGTGAATCATGAAGGTTGTTCAAGGCGGTCTCAAAATGAAGAAATCCCTGTTCGGTGGAGATAACTGCAATGCTTCACAACATGTAGAGCTCAAGAGAAACAGGCCCCTTAAAGTAAAACTTGAAAAGTGAGTAAGCAAATTAAGGAAAAATGTGTATCTGATAAAGGAAACCATCTGATGTAATGTATTTACAGTTTGGTAAGATCTCATTATGGTAAACGGCCCGAAGGCTATTTACACAAAGGTTTAAAGGAGCCGGAGGGAAGCCTGCTCAAGTACGAGTAAAGTTTACGCACCAGCTCGTTCTTTCCCTCGGAGGACGTAGCTCCTTCTCACCCACGCAAATATAGGTGCCCCTCAGCCCCGGTGGAGCCCTTCGAGGGTTCAGGAGGCCGCCGCCCTAGGCGTGGCCCCGGCCTGCCTCAGCCGTTTTTTTTTCCGCCCGTGGAAACCCCCCACTCCTGGAGGTGGCCTGGGACGGTCCTCCGGCCGTGACTCGGGCGGGACCCACGGCCGGGGTCTGACCTGATTTGCCTCCGAGTAAACACAATTTCCCCCGGCCCGGGCGCAGCAGAGGCAGCCGGGAACGCCCCGCTCCGCTGGACCCCGGGGCGGCAGCCCGCGGGCG
>NW_009602701.1:11190-36880 GCF_000690535.1 Cariama cristata | reverse complement strand
CTGGCCTGTCCCCGCCGAAAGCGCCGGCAGCTGTGCCAGGTTTAGGACCGGTTTTAGCCAGGAGCACCAGCCAAAATGATCCAGGCGGGAGGAAAAGGATTTAACAAGAGAGAAACGCACTAGCCGCTTCCAAGACGAGGGTCACTTCAAAAAGCCTTGCAAGGATAACTCAGGCTGACAGCAGCGTGCAGTTTCAGCAAATAAAGACATTTTTTCAGAGCAGCAAAGGGGCAACGCGAGCCCTTTGACCGGGTGTCGGGGGGCTGAGACGCGGCCACAGCACCGTTTCCCTGCCTGGAGCTTGGGGAGCCGTGCGGGGGCTCACAGAGCAGAACGGTAGCAGGAGTTTGCGTGGATCCAAAACTTTTCAGATGAACAGATGAAGGAGGTCAAAATGTGGCTCGGCTGGCCAGGCTCTCCGGTACAAGCCAAGCTGTCTGATTGACTGCAGGGCGACTGAGCCATCTTGTCTTTCTGGCAGGCAAGAGGCATTGCCACGTTTGATGGAAAATACAGAGACAGAAGCGTGCGTGCGGAGGACTGACAGAGAGAATGAAGGGGAAGGGATGGATAAGGGAACACCGGGTCTTGTGCAGGGGTTTGGGGTTTTTTTGAGGAACGTTATCAGCACCATGAGTTACTTGGAATTCTGACCCTCTATTCTGAAATGGACAACAGGGGTGTTCAGTTCTGGTTTTCAGCTTTCTAATTTAGGGCCAGGTCCCTGAAGTTCACTGTTTCTGTCACAGCATCTTAGCTTTTTGGTGCTTCCAAGTGCTTGCTCTCAGAAAAGCCTAGCTGACTAAGTGAAGACTATCCAGGGGGAAACATCAGCACAAAACAACAGCATGAAAGTGGCCTCTTACAATTAAAAATAGTGGGAAAAGATATTTCTCTTTCCTCTGAAACAAGGAACACGTAGTTTTGTGTAATGTATAAAAGCATGCTAACAACCACAGGCAAGGCAGTTTTCCTTAGCCTTACTCCTGTCTTGCAGAACAAAAAAAAAAAAAAAAAAAAACCAAGTTTGAAATTCCATAGCTTGCATCATATCTTAATCACAGAAAATGCAGATTAAGTTTCCTTCAGGTCCAGTGGGAAATGTAATGAAGAAACCTAAAATAAAAATATGTTCAAATATATGATTTTTTTTTTTCTCTCCTGCTTGTGAATCCTTTCAATTGCTTTTACACATGAGCACTATACAGTGTCACAGCCCTAACATTGCTGCAAACACACTGGTACATTGGGTATGAGAAAACACCATTTACATCTGAATTGCAATACTCTGGCCTGTTCAAGGACATGGTAATAACTTAAGTGAAAAAATAACTTGTGGAAATACTGCTCAAAAGTTAAAAGATCATAGGAAATTCAATTAAAAACACTTAACAGTACCCTTTAAACATAAAAAGAACATCTTTAAACTACTGTGAGAGGTTTTGGGGTTTTGTTGTTGTTTAATTCCTGTATGCTCTTCATTCTTTGTTGTATTTTGTAAAGGAACAAGTTTGGGGTTAAGTTAAATTTCAGTAGGGGATTGTTGGCGTTTTTTCACCTTTAAAATTATCCAGGATTTTTCTGAAATGACAGAAGTGAGATAATGAATTCCGTTTCTTAAAATCAGTAGAATTAGGATCGACACTTGAGCACTAAGACCATATGAGGTAGTTTCATCTGTGCAGTCAAGACGTTCAAATGCCCACTGCGTAATCCTTTCCAAATATGAGAAAAAATAATCAAGATGTCAATTTTACATGAATTAATATTCAACTTGAACAGTTTTGATCTTTAACACTACAATTAAATAGATATTCAAAGTAGGTTTTGGAAAATCATTAAAACCTTCAAGTCCTGTGATTCTCTTGACTTAAAATGAATCTTGTCAAGAGACTGTTTACATGAGTAGATCTTTGTGGAGCCAGGCACTTGTTTTGTGTAATTAGACAAGAGATTCTTTACAGGAGATTTTTCAAAAGCACCCATGAGATTTGTTACTGTAATCCCCCCCGAAAATCAGCAAGATCTGCTCTATAGAAGTATCTGCCTTTTTGTAGACCCCTCAACATTTCACAAGAGTAGCTTTTTTTTTAAAAAAAAAAAAACCTTACACAGATCCCACAGATTGAGGTGTACAGGCAAGACAGCTCCCAGTTTGAAAACCACCACCCTAGGAGCTTCTGACTCTGCCCTACGTCAATACAGGGCTATGTTTAAATAGTCACTTCCAAGATGTACAATTGTATTAACACAAAAAGGCATCGGGGACACCACTCAGTTCACTTTCTTTCTGCTAGCTGATAATAAGGCTTACAGCTAGACTTCAATTTTTATGGAAGGGGATTGACATGGGTAAAGCTTAGAGTCCCACCAAACTAAATAGCAAAACTGCTCTTGTTTTAGCCGAGACCAGTATTTGGTCCTAAACACACCCAAAATGTATTTTCATTGGCATACTAATCGCATCTACCCCAACTGAGAGGATTCTTAGCTGAGCTTTAAAAATCCTCAGCAACTCCTCCCCTATGGTCAACAGAGGCCTGGGATGGAGGCATAATTTGCAGCTTGCATGTTCACACACAGCTAGAATAAGGGGTATCTTCCATGCTGAACCCACATGGTTGCTTTAAGGCTTCTCTGACAGCATGTTGTCTCAGAAGACAAGAAGCTGAAAAAGGAGAATGCGAACAGGCTGAGGCCAAACAGGTTCACGCCATGGGATTTCCCACGGAAGCATCTCTTCCATGAACAGAGGCTGAATCAGAAACACAAAGCTGTTACCAAGGCACCCACACTCAGTGTGTGTTACTCCACAAGAAACATCATCATGTTCAGGAGTCTGTTTTCCTGGTGGTGTTTACAGTTACATCTACTATAAGAGAGACTGCTCTTCGTCATCAGTACAACAGTTGGAATGACACCTAAGAAAGCCTGAATCAGCAAAACAACGTTCAGGTCCAAGTAAGAGATGTAAAAAAAATACACTAGCTTACGGGACATTTGGATCCCCGAGTCCTTGTGGTTGGCAGCTAGACCCACAAGGATGATCGAGACTGCAAAGCAGCAGTTCCTAAGTGTCCACTGGGGCAGGAAGAGGGTAGCTTGGGAAAAAAATAATGATTAAGTACTGGCTTTTGGAGGGAGGAGTCTTCTACCATGGAAATTATGGCTTTTTCTTTCTGTTCAGACCCAAATTAATTTATTTATTTACAAATGGCATTTACCCAGAGGCCCAGTCCTGTCCTCTGACCAATTGCAAAAAACAGATTACATTCTGCAGCAGTCTGTAGGCAGCAGCAAGCTGGCTCCTTGGTACCATTTTGTCATAAACACACCACTCAATAGTCCCAGCCCCCTGCTTGCTCACACCAGTTTCTCCCTTGCTTGGCTTGGGTGCTGTCAGAAAAGCTCAGTGTTTATTTAAGTGGGAGGCTCACCCTCATGAACTGTTCCCAGCTGTATGCCCTTTTTCTCTTCAGCTTGCACTGTAAAGAAAACTCTGATTTAAGTGCATCTCCCACAGAGACTGTATTTGTGCTTTGCTGTCAAGGGTAAGGACAAGTAGGAGCAAATGTAGACAAAAACATCCCATGAGACAACCAAGGCTGGCTGGAGGTTGTGGAGAACTCCACTGAAAGGAAGGTGATCCGATTGCTGCGGGGTACAAGAGACTGCAAAGCTGCAGAGAAGGATGACAGAAGGCATTGCTTTTGCCCAAACTGCGATCTTCCTAGCCTAAAAACTACGAAAATGCAGTTCTAGAGCAAAAAGCCTAAGTTGTGGGAATCAGTGCCCTCATTACCTCTGGCAATCCCACAGGCGTCCAAGATGCATCTTGAGGCACTGAAATTTGTTAACATCTGGCCACAAGCAGAAAGGGACTCCTCAGCTCAAACCTAATCTTCTCTCTGCACATACACAGGCTTCCAGGACAAGCTTGGACAGATAACTTAATTGAACCTCTGTGAAAACACGAACAGCAACTGTTGTGAAGTCAAATCCACGAGAGGGATCAGATAATACAAGACGACCAAGTATCTGGTTCTGTACACACTAGGAACAGCAGATGGATAACAAGCACAGCTACTGCTTTCCCTAAGAGCATTTCCCAGAACTGTTTCTGGGAAACCGTAAGGATTCTTAGATTTCTTCCATCCCCAAGTGAAATATTAGATGTTGTCTTTTTCTTCAGTGTAATTAAATTCTTGTCAGGCAAATACGACACAAAAGCAATCTATAAAAGAGCAATCCTTGGAAAGAGGATCTGACTCGTACTCATTTTTTGCACAGCAACTGGGTTTTAATTGGTTTATTGGGAAGTGAGCATATAATCTAGAGAGAGACCAGATTTCTGATCAAGCATTCAAAATTAATGTAAATAAGACAATAATAAATATTTCATATGAAGCATAAACTGGTGCCAAGCCATTTTAAGGAAAAAAAAGTATGGAAACAGAGCAAACAAGAAAACATTGCTATATACTGCTTTCCTGTCTCACATATCGTTTCAAGGGATGCCAGTCATTATAGTTCCTGACCTCCTAACCGATGTGTTGTCACTTGCTTTTACTGTTGAATATTACTTCTATTGAGAATGAGAGATTATGAAACTCAAGTAACAGAAAAAATTATTTATGGCCCAGCAGGGTATTGCCTGAAAGTGTCCTGCCTAAACAGCACGTTTTGTGTCTAGCTTTTGTGTCTGGGCTTTGGCAGATAGAGACATGTGCTTCTCACCAAGGGCCTCCCAGATGTCAAGACAGAAAATGGTTCTTGGACTTAATACAACTGGCCATCTAGTGGGAAAGAGGGAAAACTACTAGACCGTTTGAGGCATTTTCCTCCTTTTAAACTCTTGACTAAAGTCCAGTTAAGGAAAATGACAGACAAAATTTTCTTAAACCGTATGAAATCTGAAATAAATGTTTTATCCTTTTCTAATCTGACCAACAGCCAAACACAGTCTAAGGTGTTCAAGATATACCAGAAACTACAAAACTATCATGATTAATTAAAAAAAAAAAAGTTGTGTTTAAAATTTTGTTGTAACTCTGGACTGTCTGGAGAGCCTCGAGTGTGCTGAGCACTAAAAGAATGCTGTAGACTCCTTCCTCCACAGAAAATTGTCAAAATAGAGAAGGCAAGTAATGCTGGAGCAGGGGTAATTTGCCCAAGGTTGGTCCCCTCACCAATTTCCTATTCCAAGAGGAAAATACACAACTCCTACCTTCCCTTTGCACGTTTTCAGCCTGTCCTACAAGCTACTGACCACAGTTAGAGGATGCACTCTGACCTCAATAGCCTCCTCGAAAGGTTACAAAACGAGACCAAATGTACTAGCCGAAAATCAATTTTCCACTGTTGTGACTTCTTCCACATCACAGAAGGAGCCAGAGGAAAGGGCCAACTTCAGCTATTACCAGATCATCTTGGAACATTTTATGATCCAAAGGGACTAGAAAGGAAAGCAAATGGGCGTTGTTATTGCCAGTCATGTTTATTGGCGCTAAGCGTCACCAATGGACAAGGTCCACAGGTCATCAAGGCCATGGCTATATGAGAAAAATTACATTACTTGCTTGACAACATTTGTGACAGCACCTCTGGTCTATGCTAATTTAAATATCTCTCACAGAAACATTAGGGAACAGATCCATAAGAAACTATGTTTGAAAAATCAACATTATCAGCAAACAATGGCGTCCTGGAGGTTGTACTGTTTAGTACAGAGACAAAGTTTTGTCAATATTTGTTATGTTTCCCCCGCAGTAACTGCAGTGCTCATCTGCATAATGATGCCAACAACCAGCTATAACAGAATTTGCGATATTTACCTCTCTTCGTTTCCAGTGTTTCTGCTCTTACCAGGCCAAGGTGTTGCAGGTACTAAGTAGGTGGCTAGCTTACAGAGTAGGGAATATTCCAGGGAAGTGCCCGTGTTCAAACACCTCTGAATTGGTGTCCTAATCGCCAATATTTATAACACTTTGCCCCAAGCTGGCACCCAGGTGCGCTATTCTGGCACGCCACTGCTTGCAGAGAATGACACCACAAAGCTTCAAGATGCTTTCCACTTTGTTTGACAGGGAAAATGAGGCAATATGCATTTAGTAGCAGCAGCAAAAGGAGTTCTTAGTTAGAAATGGAGACCGTAGCCTGAAAAGGGAACATTAGGCACAGCCTCCTGTCTATGCTGCCTCCTGTTGCAGCAGTCACCCTCATGGCAAGTGGAATCCAGTCACTTAACCATTTGAGCTTCATCATCTGTTTTTGAAGCTGCCAGTATGTGTTCCAAAGATGGTGCTAGTTTTGGTCAAGATGACTGCAGCTGCTGAAAAAACACCATTTTCTTCACTTTGCCTTTCTAGTTCCACTGCTTATTAAGATCAAAGAAAGAAGAGGAAAAAAAAAAAAACCAGACCAAAATAATTTCAACGTCATGACCCAGCTCTAAGCTACTGAGATCCACAACATGACTTGCATCCTACATTATTTTGAGAATCAGGGCCTACAGCCCTAGCAGTGGGTCAGGGAGCTCCCTAAACACCCTCCTTGTCTCTCATGGTAACTGATGAGCTCTTAAGCACTTGATGTCCAAAGGACCAGTGGTTCAGACGACCATGGGGTTTGCCTTCACCGTTTAAATCACACGTAACTCTAGCAGAAGAAAGTACTCCGGACAGCGTTCATTTCAGGCAACTCACTAAGAACATTCTGCCTAATTAAATACACTTCATTTCCAATAGAACAGTAGATCTCTCAGCGCTAGAGAAATTGTATCATTTCTTTTCAGTGAAACAGTCATGCTTTTCCAAAAGTGTAAATTAATTCTTGCAGGAAAGAAGAGAGTGTGGCCTGGCAAAAAGAGCGATATTTGGCATGATTAACTCTCCTTGCTGTCTCACATTCGTTTTCTACAAAAAATCTGATGTGGCAGCTTGTTTAAAACTTGTTTATTGGGAAGAGGTCATAAGCTGAGCACTGTTCAGAATAGGTCAGTCATCTGATTAAAGGTTGAATAAACTGAAATGCTGCACATGAATCTCTGAGACAGAAGCTTGATGAGGAGAGAGAGCTTGTCTTAGAAAAATGTTGCCAACTACCTAACATCGCAGGCAGCCAGCAGACTGCAGTACTGGTTAAAGGAGCAGGAAGATTAAATAATTCTGCTTGTCGGCATTAACAAATATTCAGTATTATTCTTCTGTACTTCAGGACAGGCTCTTGCTGGAAGAAAGCCCCTCTGTAAAAGGAACATAATAAGAAATCATGCCAGCCTTGAAGAACTGATAGTCAAAACAGACGGGAGAAAAAAGAACATCTTGAAATGATCTGCAAAACAAAGGAGAAGAAAAAAAAATTCAGCTGTTTATCCCAGGTCTTGTACCACCCCAGTGGGAAAGAAGAGAGCTGAATTCACATCTCCCAAGACCCAACCCAGTGACTGTTCCCCCAAAGGCCTTCCTTCTGTCTTTTTTGTTTTTCATAGTATGTGGGGAAAATGAAAAGAAATTCAGGGGGGGTTGCTATGTTATATGTTGTTGCTGTTGCTAGTGCACATTCCTGTCAGCTCTGATGTGGTAGTTTGAGCTGTACTTTCCAAAACTTTGGAGACTGCAGTCTAAAGTCTGGTGAAGTTAATAGGCTGATTTCATTATTGTTGAACTGGAGCCGTAATGCACTCCGAAGGCACACGACAAACAGCAATATGCTTCCTTTCCTACTCCTCTCACTTTCCACTTCTCCCTCCTTCATCATGAAACTATTGCAGAGAGCAGCCTGAAAAGGAGAAATTTCCTCTTTCCTCTAGTGCCAGTGTAACACAGGTTTCCTCTTGCCATCCCCAGGTAGTGTCCTGGTCAAGACCTGTAGCATCCTGCTAGGTGGACTCAAAGAGTTGTTTGCATCTGGGATGAAACAACCAAAATCAATTCACAGCCTCCTTGTAAACTCTGAAGTAACTGCTAGTTGGAAAAAAAAAAACCTTCCAGATTTTACAAGAAAATGCTTAGGAAATAGAGCGGGGAGAGAAGATGAAATAAAATGTGAGAACTCAAAGTCTTCTGATGGGCAGGAAACTCCACTAAAAAAAGAGAATTGATTTATTTTTTTGAGAATGATTTCCTGGTCAACAGCTGCATAGAGAAGGAATGGCCAAATTTATCAAGGGCAAGCACTCGGTCCGTGCTATCTCTCAAACCCTGGAGCTCCGCTGCACTGCAGAAGATCTCCAGCTCTCAAGCATTCTGAGTCCACTCTTGAAGTCCTCCCTTCACAACAGCTGACCTCAGCACTGTATACCACGTTGCAACGCTGGGATAACTATTGAATCGGCAAAGATCTTACAGGAGCTCTGACCCTTAATTTCTCAAGCCTCTCTCATTCTTCAGAGCATTAAGCTCCTCTAACCTATAGAGTGCCAAATAAATCTCTCATATCTTTAATTCCAGGCAGGCTTTTGCTAAGAGTTCCCTAAAGGATAAGGTGCCTACCTTGCTCAGACAGCACAAAAGCCTCAACTGTGCCATAACCGGACCACTCATCTGGTTAGAGTCCAGAACTGACAACATGGACTTCTCAAGACCTCCTCCTGCCCTGCAGGCATGGCTGGAATGAACCGCCAAACCTTTCGTGCTCTGGTTTGTCCAGTTATACAACGGGAGCTAGGTAAGATACCACTTATGCTACTTAAATTACAATTGTTATGTGTTACTGGGCCTGGCTTCCAGCATGCAAAGCACTGGGAAGTATAGTGAATTTTTAGCAGATACTTAAAATTCTTTAGGTGAGGCATTTATGATTCAGAAGCCAGAAAGTCATGAGAAGCCCAAGCAGGGCAATAATGATGCTTCTGATGCGTGGCATATGTTTTGCCCACAGCCTTCAATACAGTGGTTCTGAAAAAAAAAAAAACCAAAACCACCACCATACCAGCACACCACACATCTCCTCACCTCTTATGATGCTAAACATAGTCTGTTTTCCTTGAGGGGAACATAGTTCTGGCCTGAGCAGCACCCCAAACTTATCCATTTTAGACACAATCCAGCCTGAGCAGCTTTGTTGCAGAATAACAGAACAGTGTTGGCTGCAGAAACGTAAAAGGTCCCAAAGCAGAATCGCCTTTTAAAAAAACAAAAGAAGTGTCCTCCTATAAAAGCATGCAAAGCACTGGAGAAAGGAGACAGACACAGAAGAACTGCACTTCCCCACGCCTTTTCCCTTCTGCTCTTTAGATACAGCTGTAGGATTTTCTCCTCCCCCGCCCCCGGCTAGGACATTTCCCTCTCATATACTCTTATACTCTCTCTGCGTCTTCATTGTAGTCTCTGGCAAAATGTCAGAGGAAGGCAAAAGTGACAAGCTTGTAAGAAAATGAATATCTCATTCTGTTTGAATATTACATTAACCCCCAAGCTCCACTGCTTCATTTGTCAGCTTTTTCAGAGCTCTCCATCTCTCCAGCACCCCTGACCTGGTTGGTCTGATTAGGAATGATCAATGTGCACATTTGCGGTGGAGCTCTTTGCACACTGCTAGACCCTCGGCCTTCAGTCACTCATGCAGATAATAACGGCAGTTCGAGTCACTTGCCCATAACTCCAAGCTTCATTAAACAGGGGGGATGTCACCAAAAGTCCCTTTAACTGTCTTTTGTTTCTCCACAAGGGAAAAAATTGACAGTGCTGAGAAATGGGATTTGGGATATAAATAAAATCCTGATTTGGGTATTGCACTGAATGCCTGCAGTTGGCCTGTGCCTGAGTGCAGAAGTCTCCTCATTCAGCAAGGGTGGGAGGAGAGCCAAGCTGGGCAGAGCATCACCTGACAGGGCGTTTGCACAGAAACATGCCTGAGGTCAGGAACAGCTTCAAAAGGAATGGTTTCCCCCAAATGGAGCAGGCGTCAGACAGAGACCCCTGTCAATCACCACCTTTGCCGCTGGCTGTCACACTTCTGGACCAGAGGTTTGTTTTCTGGGTACCTTATTGTGTCTGCTTGCAAGCCATGCTGCACATTACACAGCAGAGTCACCTTTGCTCAGAAAAAAATCCCTGCTCTGAAGGACATGGGTCTTCTGAGAGACTTTACCTACTGCTTTACAGGCAGAAATTCTTACTTGCTAAAACTGGCAATCCAGGTGGTGGCTGAACAGAAGCTCCCAGGACAGTCAACAGGGAGGTGAAAGCACAGGAGCAGACTGAGCCCTGCACCCCAGCTGGCTACTGCTGCGAGAAGCCACATGTTTAGGACTCTGTTCTGATCGTAGACATTTATCCTGCAGGCTGTTCCTTGCCCTCCATCTGCACTTATCGCCCACTTGACATGTCATCAAGCTCTTCAGCCTTCTCCCTGGTGCCACAGGTAGGAAACACTAAGGCTCTGGTTTGCTGAGCTTCTGCTGTGGGCTGTCAAGGGCCCCTGCAGGAAAACGACTCGATCAGGATTCAGCTCTGGGTCCCTTGTCACCAGAAAACATTACCGTGAGCTCTGAGAAGAATCAGGAAGATGCTGAAGCAGCTGGAGGGTGTGAGTCAGTGTGTTTTAAAGCGGGAGGGGAAAGACACACAGAGGAAAACGTTACTTTTAAAAGGGAAAAAGAAATCTGGACAGGTACAGGGCAAAACCTGTTTATTTTCTCTCCCCATTCTAATGTCCAAAGTCACAAGATGCAATCAAAGAGAGGTTAAGTGAACCAGTGGAAACTGCAGGGACAGAAATTAAACTCGAGCCTCCCGGATTTCAGCCCAGGGCTTTCCCCACAGTTATAGCACTGCTAGCCCATGGATGAAGAGGAATATTTTAACAGACTCGAAGTGCCTGTAGGGGGTTGACCCCACCAGGAAGAGGAACAACTGAGGATAATGAGTAGCCTGAAATGTGCGAATAGAATATTGCATAGGTAAAGGGTCGTCCAAGCCTTTTGTGGGCTAGCACAGGCCTCCCTCTAGCCCCACTTCTGCCATTTATAATAAAGAAGTTTCTCCCTCTTCCATTTCAGATGAAGGTGAATAAAGGAATGAGGCCCCAGTCTGCAAGATTTTCCCTCGATCTGAAGAAGGTGGACCTTAAGGTCCCTTTTTAAAACATAGGCAAACCCCCAGACTGTGAGCCCAAGAAGCACCAGGACATTTACCATGAAGCCCTGATCTACTGCTGTCCAATGTGTTCTTGGTCAGAGAATAGCTTACAGAAACACTTGCTGGAAACAGAAATCTGCTAAGATAAGGACCTGTGTTATTACAGTACACAGAGCCCCAGGCAGCTGTTCTGGGAACCTGGTGTCTGACCTAACACTTAAGCTAAGTAAAGTTATTACACAGAAAAGATGGTATTAACAGTGGTATGCAAGACTAGACAAGAATTCAGCTCTGTGCTCCTGAGATCCAGCCCAGGTTTACTTCTAGCTCTTTACAGCTTTCCAGGGTTAGATTTCAACCAATCTAAATGTGGATTTCAGTGCCAAACGTGGCACATGTGGATTTCAGTTTTCAATCAAACTCTGTCTTCAGCTTAAAAGAAATAGCACCATTGCTCTAGAATAAAGACCATTGTCTTCACCTAGAGAAAAAGTTCATGCACTTGCAAAGATTTGGGGCGCCACATTTTTTAAAAGCTCTTTTCTTTCTCATTGCAGTTAAACTTTCCATAGGAAATGCACTGTTTACACAGATGAACAGCCTATGCTATTTCCCATGTATCCTAAAAATGAAATAAAAGTCTGATAAAGCATCAAGGGAAAAAACAAGCCTTTCACTAGATATTTTCCCATAGGCATGAAACCCAAAACCCACAACAACCCAAAACCAATCCTTTGCGTTTCCAAGCCGTGCCAGATATTTCTCCAACAACTTGTTCACAGAAGTTTGAACCCTTGTAACTGTATATGACTATTTCTTATCTGATCCCCAAGAAGCACACTTCCTACAGAGCACTATACAAATCATCCCTCCGCTCACTCAGCAGGTCTGAGCTGGGCACTGCTTTCCAGCAGAGCCTTAGGACAAGTTCTGCATTGTTTTCCTTCCCTGTAAATTTCTCCAAGTAGACCCTTCTATGTACTTCAGCCAAGCGTTGTGCTTGTCCTATTAAGGCATATTCCATGTACGCAGACAGGCTCCCACTGATTTCAATGGACTTCAGAACAGGCTCATGTACCGTCACCTCTGCTAAGAGGAGTTACATATTCAGTGCAAACAGAAGCCGCTTCCTTTGGGAGACTCCTGACCCCAGACAGAATTTCCCTTGCCTCTGTACCACAGCCTGCAGAATGAGCCACTGTCTTTAAAACAAACACTCAAATGCTGTGCTTCTCATTAGTCCCAAACTTTTGTCCCCTTATTCATGGGAAGGAGTACTTGGCCATCAAGCAGTCATTTCAGCAGCGCCTCACTGAATAGTGCCTTATTTATGTGTGCGGTGCCTGTCTGGCCTGCGGCTGTGTTTGGCTGAACTCCGGCAAATTGGAAGAATTATTCTAGCTGAAACAAGACACAGAGACCATCGGAATCAGGCCACAAAGACTTAAAGGCAACAAGCACATAATAAAGCCACATGACAACTGATCATTACAGAAGGCTGTCCCTACAATCAGAGTGATGTATTGCAAGAGTTTTCATTGCAGTTCTCCCTGCTTTATCCAAATCCAGTCATCCCTCAAGTTCAGATGATTTCTGTGTTTTGCTGTCATTTTCTCCCTCTCTGCAGTATTGACCACAGGACCAGCAACAAACTGATAAAGAGTCCAGTCATGGCACCCAGCAGCCTCAGCAGAAACACTTCTATACTAAACCTGCCTCTCCTCGTCCTACTTTAAAGTCAGTGAAGATCACAGGTAGACACCGACATTCGCAGTATCAAACAGTGTGGTAACAGCTCAAAGATCAAAAGCACATTAAACCTCTTGATTTAGGCCAGTCATTTTATCCTCAACCCCAGTCTCAGGTGGGGACCACAGCATTGCACAGCAGCTGAAAGCCTAATGCTCCACATGGAACCATATCCCAGTCAAGTTTCCAATTTTGTAAGAGCTATCAGGCTGCCCCCAAAGGAGCAGCGGCAAGTAACACAGAGAGGAAAGGTGAGACGGGTTCCAGCATCTATACCACTGAAGTAAGAGAGAAGAAATCCATATCTAGCAAACAAGATTAGTTCTGAGAGGACAGCGTTATTTATGCTAATGCGGTCAGGTGTTTTATGCAGGCTTGGCATTATTTAACTGACCCTGACCCAAAAAACAGCCCAGCTGTCCAACAAGTCACAGTCCTCACTCCGGTGCCGGTCAGGCTGTGTCCCCAGAGATTTTTATAAAGGAATGTATTACAGTTTGGTAATCTGAATCCCACCATGTGATTTATGAAAAGAGGGTATTGTCCGAGCTGCGACCAAAGGCCACTGAACTTTTACAGAAGGGAGGGGTGAGAGGGAGGAAAGGAATGCTGGACACACACAAACACAAAAAAGGCAATAAATATTACATGCTCGTGCTGTTTAAGGGAAGGCAGCCTGAATATGCAACGGAAGTGCAGCGTGAACCCCAACACCTGCTGGATGTAATGAACTCTGAAGTGTTGTTTCAGAATTAATCAAGTCGTTTAAAATCATAGCTGTAGTCTCCATTCACTACTCTGGTGCATAAACGCGCTGATCCCGATACTCATCCATGTCGGGTGACTTGAGCAATATATCACCATAATTGCCATTTTAGGGCTGCAAATTGGAGCTAAAATAACCAGATGCAAAAGAGATGGCCATATCATACTCTCAAGATGGATCTTCAAAGTTCAAGGAGAGTTCAAGCATGGAAGAGGCAATAGAGAGGGGTCAAGTGTAAGGAGATTGTTCATGTTCAAGAGGAATTAACTTTACAAATATATTGTTTCTGAGGTGGTAATTGTACCATCTTACAGTTATTCATACCTCATTTAATCTTTGCATTCTTTTCAGCCATTAGAGTGATTGTTCCTCATTAAAATAAATTTGATTTTGACAAAATATTCTGTTTTAAAACTGCAACTAATTTCCCCAAGTTTTTTTTGCTTTAAAATAATTCTCTCTGAAACCACACAGCCCATAACCAGCTACGAGATCTTCTAACTACAGGCTTGGGATCCATGCGCAAGGCAAAAGCGCTGAGACTGCCGACTCATTTTATCGTCAGGGAAATAGGAAGTCAGACTGCCTTACTACGATTAACAAATACAGAGCTTGAGATATCATCAAAAAGAGTGTTAAGAGCCCTGTTCTCATTCAAAATAACATGGTGTGTCTGTGGCCCTGGTCTGGAAGCTTCAAAATACTCAAGCACTTCAGCTACCATGGATTTTAAGGTTACCAACATGGAAATGCCTTTTAGCATTCGAGGATATTATTTCCCATATAACTTGACAAACATAAACAGAAAAGTCAGTTGCTCTCTGAAGAAATCAAGCAACAGACACGGAGCATTCACTGGTGGAATTGTAACAACAGTAACAAATTGTGCTGCTTCGTTTTGCTGAGGCTGACACAAAGTGAGTCTTCCATAGTAAAATAAGCATACCTGCCATCAGAAAACAGCAGTCCTAACACACCTCTGCAGTCCTGTAAAACCAAAACAAAATGCATTTTAATAAGCTGTCGGGCAAGTGCATAATAAAGTTTTAAGCCGCCCATCAGCACCAGTTTAAGAAATTTCCTTAAAAAGAGAGAAGCCTATCAGATCAGCCCAGCAATTGTGCGTTCCTTTTCCCAGCTTCAAATCACACCATTAAAGTATGATTTCAGCTTATTCTTGAACTACCACGAGACCTAAGAATTACTGTTCATACCTAATAAGTCATCCGCACAGGCGAGAGAGAAAACACACCTACCATTGTTTCTATAAGTCTGGGTCATAAGAGTCTCTACTGCAAAGCCATGATTTAATTTTGTTCCTGCTGCAACTCCAGCAGACAAAGGGACAGCTTTTCAGTCAATGTAAATCAGCACAGCACCATTGTACTTCGGAGAGCTATGCTAATTCATCCTGGAGAGGATCTGGTGACCTGAGCACCTCCAAACAATGGCACTACAGAAAACTAATGTGCTGCGGGTTACTTGATAATTTCTGCAGCATAATTGGCCAACATGGAAACGTTAGAAAAGATTGAAGTTCATAACTAATTGCAACCATTACAGAGACAGCATTATTTATGGTTAACTGCATGTAGTAGGCCTGATTCTGATTTCACTCACATCTCATTCCAGTCTAGTTTTTTGACAGGTAGCTGGTGACGTTTCCTGTGTACTCAGCTTTGGGAAGAGGCCAGCCCCGATGGCTACAGCTGTGTTTTCAGCATATGAAGTTCTACATCATACTTAGAACATCAGGAAAGTAATGTCTTCGGTGCTTGAACTGTAGGCTGAGTGGAAAAAAGTCTGTGTTTAACTTGTTTGATTTCCCTGTTGGCAGAACTCTACTACCCCACCTGCAGGGTCACTGCCCGCCCCTGGTGCTTCTGGAAGTCTGGCGACTTGTCTGTCTCTTGACTCCCAGATTTATGTGGCTGTCGGGTAGAGTGGGACCACTGCAGCCTCACTGGACAGGCTCAGGACTGGCATTACCTGTGCTTCAAATACTTGTCTTCCTGCTTTGTATGGAACTGGAACAGAGCAGATAGACTTCCTCAAAAAGCTTACATCGCATTTACAGTCCAAAATGAACGGCTTGAATTTCCAATTTTCTTCCGTAGGTCTGACCACTGAGTCTTGATGGGAGCTTTTGGGAGCTGTCCTCTCTTGGACGTCTGCTTTCAACTATGCGTGCTCTGCTTAGAAACCTGGCTGGTGGGAAGACGGCTCATGGCAGCATTGCTGGAGTAGCTTTGGAACTTCCTAAACAGAGAGAAAAATCAGCGTGAATTCAACTGGTACTCCCCTGAACACAGACACAAACACATATCTATACATATTTTAAAAATGTATGAAAATCAAGTCTCCCAAAAAGTCCCCTGGTTGGACACACTCATCACGTCTGATGCAGCCAAGTCAGAGCCTGGAATCTCTTGCGCAGAATGAACAGTTCCACATCTTTATTTTCTTGAGAGCCCTTGTCTAAAAACAATCATCTGCAAATTGTAATTTTTCTCCACCTTTCATAAATATCAGTAATAGTGTAGCCCTCTCTCCCCCTCTCTTTTTCTTATTCAGGATATCAGGCAGATAAGAGTTATCAGTAAAGGTCATCCTCAATTTCTGTACAGAAATGATCTGTCTCCGGTATGTAATAAACATTTATCCATGCCTTTATTAGCTATATTGGATCTGACAGTTCTGTTAAACCATTTTCTTTCATTTTGCTAGGTCATGACGGTTAATACTGCTAAAAAATCTCATCACTGCTTTTGATCACTGTATTGTCTTCTCAATATTATCAGGATTTTGTAAAGGTAAGCACTGGCTGGAATGACCTATTAAAGTTACAGCCCGTTGAGTTCCTGGCTTTTTTCTCACCACAATAAAAAAGCGAAGGAGTGCAAAGCATAAATTCTACTTTCGGGGTTATATTTAGTTGTGCAGTTGACATTTAGTAGAGCAGTCACTTTAAGCCCACTTTGCATTGGTTTCGCTCCATCTTTTTCACATTCTTGAGTTTCTGAAATGGTGTTGGAAGCCACACCATGGCAAATGAGCCCAATTAGTGGGACCAGGAGGTGATGTCCCAGTTAACCCCTACTATGCCAGCAGCGCATTAGGCATCTGCTCAGGATTTTTAAACAATTCCCATGATTTATGAAGCAGACTCCATCTGCAGATTGAGAAGCGTTTAAAGCATTTTCATTCACTCTCACATGCTCATGGCAGAACGGCACATATTCCAAACACCAGCAATACTCAGCAAAGCACTGGAAGGTATTCACAAAGCTGGGCACCTATGTCAGGCTTGTTGTGATTCTCATCTCCCCCCTGCAGGTCTATGTTTCAGCCACTATGACAGACTTACTTTCAGCTTAACATGAGTCAGCTGCATCTAAGCCCAGGGCACCTTTCTTCATCCTCTCTCCATTGTTCTCTGATGATGCTTACACCAAATTCCTCACTATAGTGCCTAAGTACATGAAATATTTTTCAAACTCACTGTTGTCCAGCAATACTTCACGCAGGGAGAAATCAAACAGAAAGCCCTCTGTAAGCCCTTTGTAAGCCTACTTGGGCTCCTCTTGCCATGCACCATAGGACCGCTACTCTCCATTGAGATCAACCATCCTAATTTTCACTGCTACGGGATCAAACCATTGGTCTCCTATGCCAACCGACCAAATTGTTCCCCAGCTTGCATCCTGTGATCGGTACAAAGTACCGATTTAACATGGTGTCGTGCCCTTTCTCAGTACACAGTCGTTGCAGCTCAGAGGTCCAGTCGGTAATGTACTATCATGCTGTGACACTGCGCTGCTTATTTGAAGTGCACCCATGCTCTTCTTCCTGTGGAGCAATACGTACATATCACCTGGGCCTGGAACCAGAGGTCCATTACCCCATAGGCCAACCATGGGGTAAATCCAACTGCTGTCCATCCAGCAAGTTTTCCCCTGAGAAGTCAGGAAAGGCTGCTCAAATGCAAGAGCACTTTCCCCAAACTATTCTCAGTGAGCTCCAGGCAGTGAGCAGAGACAATGTCCCTTCAGCAGCAAACCAGCTTCCTGCAGTGGATCTGATGGACATGCTGCAGGGCGAGTAATCAAAACTACTTCCTCCAGCTGAGGGGAGGCTGGTGGCATGTTGTTGTCAGGGGTGAGAGCAACAATGACCCTCTCAGTCTCTGCTGCTGAGACTGCCTTGATTCCGGGTTGGGAAACAACATTTCTGCAACAAACAAAAATGCACCACTGTCCCTGCAGATGGGCTGCTCTATGATTGCCTCCCACCGATTCCCTGGGCTCTTCAGAAGCCCTACAGCCCTCTTTTAATGCCTGCTCTTTTCAAGGTAAAGGCAGTATTTCTCCACTCTGTGGTTCTCCCTAGCCCACTTTGTTACTGGCAATGCCAGTACACACTGAATTAAAGATAGCGCTTTAATTCCAAGTGATCCACAGATCTTGGGCCATGGATCCTCAGACAAGTTATGAGAATAAGCCAAAACCAGAGTGAGAAGCCAGTATAACTCCCTTGGGAGTGCAGAAACATATGGTGACAGTATGATGTCAGTTTTAAATAAGACATCACAGCAGCCATTTGCAGAAGTTGGCACCTTAAAGTTACCCCAGAATCCTGATGCTCTTGGAGATGCCCATATCCTTACAGTTAAAAAGAAGAAAGGCACTAGCAGCTATATGAGTATTCAAATAAGAGATCCTGTAAGAACCTACACCCTCATACAGAGATTTTGCCCGTGGTATTTAGGTGTCTCTTGCAATGGGTATTCACTAAATTGTGAGGTGGTCTTGTTCTCGTGGGTGACTTCCAACACTGGCCCACAGAAAGCACTGGCTAAGCATAAAGCCATGGGGAATATCAAAGAACCCACCCTGTTCACAGCAGCTGAACCTTCACAGAACGAGCATCTGTAAAGGCAGAAATGGCAATGCAACTAACCTCCAACATACCCGGGCAAGTCTCATTTTCAATGCAACTCTGACAGTCTCCATGGGAAGTTTAATACAAGTTTAACCTACTGTTTCATGCTGTGAGGATTTGGGAATTGGTGAGCTGGCACTGAGCAGAGGCCCTTTTGGCCTGCTGTCCTGCCAACCACAGTAGCCAGAAGCAATAGGTTCAGAAGGTACCATCCCTTGTGATGGTTTGCAAGAGAAACCTGTCCCCAGAAGGAATGCCTTCCTTACACCCACTGAGTTGTGAACAGCCTACATATAGTAAAACAAACAAACCAACCAACCAACCACACTCTACTGACTGCAGAACAGGGCAATATAGCAATACTGCACACAGTCACAGTGACTTCACTGGAGCTATGTTAAATATCCAGAGCTAAATGTCTACTTTCTGCCTGAAGCCCCGTTTTCAGTTATCGACTGTAACAAGAAGCTTGAGGTCAGTGATATAAAAGGGCATATTATTTCTTCCTGTAAGCAATATGCTGCTTCTCAGTTTCTTCAAACGTTCCCTTATTTGGGAACAACCACCCATGTTCTTCTCCTTTTCTCCAGTTGTACCTAGCTGTAGCTTCACTGACCTCCAAAGGCAAATGGGGATGGACAAATGCGGCAACTCACAAAAACAACAAGCAAAATGTTTTCCTACTCTTCACGACAACAGGCATATCAAAAAGACAAACTTCTCCATATGCTCTCCTTCTTCCTGTATCCTGCAAGTCTGTGTTCACCACTGTCTGTGTGATATATACCTGCAGCAGGAGAAGAGGTCCTACTTTCTCAATAAAAACGAATGGCGACCTTGTATATACAGAGGCTTGCGTCTTTGCTGCCAGGACACTGGTAAGCCCCAGGGAAATGCAGGAATTCCCTACCCTGGCTTTCTGCATGCCAAAAATCCCACAACTTTCAACAAAGGGAGATCAAGGGTGCTAACCCCGATGACCCAGCTAACTTAACCCCAAACCTTGTTCCCGGTATCCACATTTGGCGAAAGAGGCCTCTCTTCCTTGTCTCTAAATGGCCACCCAGCCTAAGTACCTCTCCATAATAATTCATGAACAGGCTTCAAACGTTGCAGGCTTGGAAGTGGAGCTTGGCTCTGACATGATTATCCTTTTCACCAGCCAAAGTTAGAAGTGCAGACAATAGACACACAGACCAATAGATGCACTCTGACCTTGATGTTTCAGACCACCAGGCTGTTAAACAAGAGGCAGGACCCCTGTGGTCATGGGAATCTCCAGCATGTGTTTAAAACTGTAACGCTATATTTACTGGTGAACTTTGCCTAAGCTATCTTTAACGTTTTTCAGGTGCGTATCTACTTGCAAAATTTTATGCACTCTATATATGCGCAGACATACACACAAGCATAAGGTGAGGAAGAAAAAGAGGTAACTCCTCATAACAGCTTTTAAATGACCAGTAAGCGGTAGCTACTGCCTGCAATTTTTCACATATCATCCTTGCTCCTTTAGTTCAGTTGATAAATAAAAATTTGCTACTGAGCCACCTTATACTATAAATAGGTACATCTATGCCCTACTGAAGATAACAGTTTTGGCCCAGGGCTCTGTTTCCCAGGTATTCTCCTTAAAAACAGCAAGGTGGTTTCTGACGACTGGGAGCAACTGACTTGTTGATTCACATGCTACAGAGAATTCATCTTAAGTAGCCAGCTTTGCCAGGCTTAGCTCACTCTCTGTACGGTTCCTCCTCAACACATTAGAACAGGACTCAAAGTGGATATGGAACAAATTGGTTTTGAAGGGCCAGTCTTCCAGGAAGATGGAAGTCCTGATGTCTGACTTCTATATGAGCTAGCAGATTTGTGCAAAGAAGCGAGAACATCCATTAAAATCACCTAATTGACCAATTTGCCAAGTTACTTGTCTTTAAAATGAGACATTTAACATGTCCTGCTACATGCTGATGAATTTGAGTAGCGGAGGATAAACACAGTCCTAAAAAATAAAATCCATATCCAGATAATGCAGCTGGTAGTTAATGATTACAATATGTGACACTTCAAATATATCGAGTAGATGACATTTAGCTGATTTGTCTTCCTTATTTTTTGCTAAGCACGTTGGCAAAAGAAGAAAAATGGTTGATCTACTAACAAGTTTAATGCAACCTTCAAATAAATTACATTCAAAAGCTAGAAGCCTGACTTAGTCTAATAGTTAAATCATTTATTCCTAGACTAAAAAAAAAATTAAAAAAAAAAAAATCCTGCCCTGAAGTCATTATCAGCATGTTTCTCTATTTGAAGTCTTGCAAAATGTTCAAGGAACAGCCCTTGTGATTTGGCCAAAAGGAAGCAACACACTCAGCAGCTCTATGCAGGTCAAAGAAAATAGAGACTCCCAGTATGAGAATATTAAATTATTATGGCTTTTGCAACAGGGGGCACAATTGTTAGTGGCCCCCTTCCTCTGATGGCCAAGTTATATTCCTCCCTGCCGTGAGCATTCATTGTCATACCTAATATTTGCATGCTTTGATAATAATAAGATTGTCAAGATAATAGCAGGGAAGTTTCAGTAGAAACTCAATTTTCAAAAGCCAGCTGGGCACAGCCCCAGTCACTTTTTCTAAGAAGATGCCTTCAAAAAGCAAAATTAAGCCTTGCTCATGAGAAAAAAAGAAATTATTCCCCTCCCCAAAAGAAGAACAAGAAAGGAAAGAAGGGTTATTGGACAAGAGACAGATGAAAACCACTTCCTGGAGAAATTATTTTTACATAAGTTTAAACTTCTGTTTGTTCCCAAAAGCATTTTAGTCAGTGCAAGCAAATAATACTGCAAACAGAAGAGCAGGTCTTAAATGAGAGAATAATTACCTTTGTGAGCTTTATTGATTGCACTGATCTAGCTGAAAGAGTTTGGGGGCTTTTCTCTCTCATCCACCTTTTTGCATGACGTAACTATTCAACAGCTCAAATGAGGTGGGATATAATGTGATTTTTGGCAAGAATGGTACTATTGTTGAAGTCCAAAAAATCTGTATTTCTTAGGGTTTTGGCAAACTTGCACCTTTGTCCACAGAAAATAATGCCTTTAAAAAAGAAAGGAAAAAGAAAAAAGTCTGTTCCCTCTCCCCTTTTTCCCTTTATCCCTATTTCAGACTATGTCATCCTGAGTTATCAAGGCTGAGGGACTTTTAAACACTCATGAAAATGCGCCGTGAGAGTAAACGTCGTGGGCCGAGCTCTCATCAGACAAGAAGCCAAACCTCTTTCCTGTACATCAGGAGGGCCACCCAGCAACCTACAGCAGGTGAAGGACTGTGCTATGGCTAGCACTAGGCAGTCTTCATGCATCTCTTTGGTGCCTTTTGCTCACTTTGGCCTTGTTTTATAATTTAAACAGCTTTCTTTTTAAAACCATCTGAATTAAGGTATTTTTCCCAATGCCATATACTCCTCTCCAAATCAGTCAAGACATAGAAATTAGATATTTGCTTCTGGGTTCAGGAACTTTCTTTCTGTGAATGGATTGCCCTGAGGTTCGCTGGTCTGTAGTAACCTCAGCCCCGAAGCCCTTTTCACCCAACAGAGAGACTCAAAAAGAGATCAGAGTCAAAACCAGCCTTTCACTAGGGCACTGAGCAATGAAAAATCATCTCAAGCCAAGCCAACCATCACCCTTTCTTGTTGACATTTCTGCAATTCAAAGAGGTCTGTGTAAATCTTTAGCATAATTAAATTTACAGAACTCACTTCGTACAGTCCAAAACGCAGGTGGCTGAATCCCATGACATTTTAGGTCATTTGTACTGAGCAGGGAGTGCTCATGATGGGATTTGTATTCTGACCCTTTGTAGGGAAGAGGAAAAGACCAACTTCAACTCTTGGGCCTGCCAGCAGAGATCCATTCACTGAGCCCCCTCAGGTTTTTTTCCTACTGTATAGCAGAAAGTATACTTTACAGGACAAGTTTCTGTAATCTGCTCCATTCTTTGCACATGTTTCAACCTTCAAGTAGCTGATGAAGTGACTTACCCAGGAGGTTTTGGACATCACATGGCTTTATATGTTTCTGGCCCTTGTACGCTGCCGCAGTGTCAGAAGCAGATAGAATGCAGGCACAGAAACCTATCTGGTTTTCACATGAAAATAGGGATGTCTTTTCACTGGCTTGTGCCCTGTAGAGTGAGTTATACAGCAAGAGTGAAATGAGCATAAATTACCAACAGGTGAAACGCCTTCACTGAGTCACGATTGCAGCATATCGCTGTCTGAGCAGGAATAATCACAGAAGATGCAGCGCAGAACAAGAGCAAAAGCATACAGGATTGCCTAGGCAGAGCTGGAGCCTCAGGCAAAACCCACTGGAAAGACATTTCCTTGAAGGTAACAGTTCCTCACAGTAGCCTGGAAGCTGCTGAGGGAGTGGCAATCTGTAAAAGAAATCCACAACAATGAGCAGAGATGTTAGCTAACTTGATACTCTGAAGATAAATAAATACTAAAATAAGAATGGCAAGTCATACTCTCACTTCTGCCAGTACTGCCTTCTTCAGAGAGGTTTGAAGAGCAGATCACAGTGCTAATAATTCATTATTTTGTCCCACCAAAACACCACTGTCTCCCTTGTTAAAAGATAACAAAAAGACAATGAAAACATTTTTTAAATGCTCTCAAGTACACCCTATAATTCTAGCAGGGTAGAGACAGACATATATTTATGCAAACCTTGTCTCAGCAACACAGCCTCACTACTCCAAAAAGTACTGATCCCAAGCAATTGGTTAGCTGCACACTCACCTGTTTCTGCCTTTGTCACTTTTGTGCTTCAGTCAGCGAGTGAATTTTGGTGTGCCATACATAAAGCTATTTCTCTGTTTTATCTTGTGCTAAATTACCCATTTGCAGCAAAAGAAATCAGAAGCATATCCAAAGAATACATATTTGAAATAGCAACCGTCGCACTGCAGCAATAGCCTCTTTCACTAAGCCAAACTGAGGTACAGCTCCAAAGCGCTTGGACTGAGGAGCTTACAGCAAGCAAAGGTATTGCATATATTTATAAACACACACACATACACACGAACATGTATACATGCTGTGAAAGAAAATAAATGTTCCAGAGTAGTAAGCTTACTTGCAATGGGCAATTAAGTATCCAATGGCACACAACAATTAAAGAGAGATCTTTGTGGCCTGAAATTATTATTTCTGTATTATACCTTCTCCTGTTGTTTGGATTCCCTGGAGTTCCATCAGTGTAAAAGATAGCAGAAAAGCAGGTCTCTGATTCACTGCATTAAAGTCCATTTAAAACAGTGAAAGTTGTCAAAATTTAACTTCTTATATTTTGCATAAACAGAGCTACTTGATTTGCTGTTTTCCTTGCGAGTGAGAAAGCACTCAACACATATTTATTATCATGGTACCAGCTCTTGAGGGGGAAAGGGGGAGGGAAAAAAAAAAGTAATCAGAAGCATCTTCAGTGTCGGCTGGGAGCCCTGGCCTCCCGTAGGAGGCAAAGGGAAAAGCTGCATCAAGAACCAGTACTGGAGACGGCAGTCTCAGGTGAAGTCAAGAGAGTGGAACAGCTGCAGCTCCCTGACAACTTTATTTCTCTCCCGCTCTCACTGGACCTCTGCTCCTGCACTGCAGCCTTGAGTTCCTGATGTGCCACTCACTTGCCTGTTACGAGCTAACAAGTTGACACCACTGTGCCTTTCAGAAGGAAAGGTGTCAGTACAGCACGAAGAAGAAATCAAAGGGGTAGAAAGCAAGGAACAAAACCCAATTTTTAGTCCAAAAGACAGGAGTCCCTTATACAGCACACAGGATTTGAGGGGTTTCCTGGCTTTTTTTCTCCCTTGGACAAGCAAGGGAGCACACAGTTTGCTGGGACCTGCTCAGTCCGAAAGGCCAATGTTACGACTCCTGCCCACAACACAAGTTTATCCTCAAGCTAGCTGATCTGTTCCTTTGAGAGGGGCAGTGTGGGACAGAGAAGGAGAGGGGGAAGGGGGGGAAGCTTTTCTTTACACTTGTGCTGTTCTGAATGTGGACCATCTGTGCCCCCAGCTGGAGTGCTGGAGATGGTCTGGCACTTGAACCACACCATATTTACAGATCTAAACACAAATGGCTACTGCCTGATTGTTTCATGATTCATTAGTCAGACAAGCTCTCCTCTCCCGCCAGCACAGCTGTTACAGAGTAAACCTTTGTCACTTAATAGGCCTGATTATTACTTTCCATCAAAGGTATTGATCTGTGTCATCTCTACTTAAGGGAAAAGGGGAGAAGCGAAAAGGGGACCAAAATGTGTCGGGAAAACATGAAGCGAGGGGGGGCAAATATTAAAAAACAATGACATTTGTATGGTGACTAGAGGCACCGGTCAATACGTTTAATCTCTCCTGGATGTACTGTATTCATGTATTAATTTACCACAGTGACTAGGTTACTCATGGAGATGAAACATCTCACATGATGTGGCATTCCTTGCACTGCACCAGACTGCTGCAGTCACACAATATGGCCATGCATATAATTGGTCAGCCAAATACACAATGTGAATTAACAAACAGTATTTTTTAAAAATAGAAATCAATTAAGTCATTCAGCACAAGGTAAAAATACAGGTTCATCTCTAAATGGCGTGAGATTAGATGAAGAGATTGATAGCGAGACTTCAGAGAATCATCTCAGGGTTAAGCCCTCATCCACCCAAGTCAGCGGTGCTACCCCAATTTACACCAGTGGAGGAGCTGGCCCTTTTTGTTTAGCAAATGAGCTGGGGACATGACGTGGTCCGTTACATAATTGCGATGCAGAGTGTACTTACCACAGCTTGAGAGCTTCTCGTTGCTCCAGTAGCCGCCTGACAAGCTGCCATTGCAGCAATTGCAGCGTTATTGCAAATTCACTCACTCCATTGGCGGGATGAGGTTTGCAAAATCCAGATTGAGAGTTTCATTGCCTCTCTAACTCACAACATTGTTATTCGTAGCATTATTGCCTCCCTGCTGTATTTGAGGTGGTACCAGGTGCCCACCGTTCCAGCGACCAGGTGGACAGTTCAGAGCCACGGCTGTGGCTTTGGTGGCAGGCTCGGCTGTGGCAGTTGGGAGCGAGCTCTTGAGGAAAG
>NW_009602701.1:4629-11159 GCF_000690535.1 Cariama cristata | reverse complement strand
TTCCATTTTCCTTGCATTTATGGCACGATCTCTCCTGAAGCCAAATCCCAAAGCCCTTGTCCGGTCCTCTTTCAGACTAAACAGCAGGGAAGGTCTAGGAACTACGGGACAGAAAAGGAGCCACAGCAGTGACTGCTTGGCTGGTGCCCATAGCAGCACAACAGTGTCGCTACTCAGGCTGCTGGAGCTGAAGAGGCATAAAAGCCGTAAGTGTGTCTTCAGATCCGAACAGGACATATGAAACTGGACAGAATGTTTTGAGTGCTGTGTTCTGTTCTCTCTCCCAGTCGGGAGCAGGTTCAGGAGCAGCCCCAAATTACTGCTGCTCAGCTATCCCAGAACATGTTCTTTCTGGGCGAAATCCAGTCTCCTTGTTCCAAGTCTCAGTAGCTTTAGGACAGGGCAAAGAAACATCTTTTGAGCGCTTTTGGATCAGAGAAGTCCGGAATCCAAACTCATTCCTATACAGTATAGTAAGTCCTTGGTTATATCAGCATGCACACCTGCAATGTATTCCAAGTAGAGAGCAAGGTCTAACACCAAACAAGCTATTACAGGATGGGACGTATTTTCCATAAGAGAACAGAACAATTAACAAATGCATAGGCCACTGGTAAATACTCAACAAAGGGGATCTTCTGGTTTTCCCCGTGCAGCCTGGTTGCTCTGCAGTCCTGCAAGGATCACCTCAATTTTACCCACTTTCCAACAAACTCCTTTTCCCCTCACCAATACCTCTCAAGAGCAGTCTATAAATACAAGGAGCTTTTCCTTAAACCCAGACTTGGGTTTTCAAAGCAAAGAGGTCAGTAAGATGTTACACAGGGAATACCAGTCATTTAAGGTAAAGCACTGTTGAGAGAATGAAGGAGAAAGAGCGGGAACCTAAATCAGTGGTGTGGAAGACCTGCTCAAAGCACTTGGTTTTCACCAGAGGTTAGCCTGCCTCTGGGGCCATACCTGCCATGTCCAGTCGAGGTTTGCAGAGTGTAATGACAGATGCCAGCCCAGCGTGTCAGTGGACAGGGAAGCAATGGACGCTCCCTTGAGAGAAAGAAGCATACACGCATATGTGCAGCTATCACATGGAATATTCTTTAACAGTCCAGCTTCCACCCAAAGCTCTGAAACAGACCAAAATACACATGCTTTTCTGACTAAATCTGTGCCCCTAAGGAAACCTAGCCCCTCTACCCTAGTACTTCTCCCAGCCCACTAAGATCCCATTTCTACCCACTCACTCCCACATCCCGAGGCACATGCATTTCACCCGATGGAAAGAAAAATCAGAAGACTGCAGCACATGACACCAAGGAAGAGTTGTGGCACACACAACCCATAGGAAAGTGTTGCTTGGCAATACTGCGTGTGCTCAGCTTCCCGCCAAGGGACCGGCGTTGTCTCTCTGCCAGGAAATCAGCCATTCAGCTAACAGGCAAAGCAGCGGCCACAGAAGACGGAGAAGCAGAAGGGAGCCGTCAAACCCATAAGACATGCATGCTCTCTTCTCCTCATGCGCTACAACAAATAGCAGGGGGGTAGGGGTGGGTGTGGGGAGTGAGGAACTGGAGACACGCTGTAGATTTTAGCTCAATCCATTTCTCTTCCCAATGCATCAAGGAAAAAAAACTGCTTAGTCAGTGGTTAAAGAGGGACCAAAACCAACATACTGAGACGATATCTTCGAGTTTAGGTTATAAGCAAAAATATTCCCATTTATGAGCTGTCTTGGAATGGAAAAGGGTGACATTTTGTCACTGAATCATTTAAAAGTAGGCTGAGTAAAACAGTCAGGAAAAGGCTGTTAGGAATAATCCTGCAGTAGGCAGGTCTTTGCCATTGTCAGTGGTTCATTTTCTTCCCTTGGAGACAATGTTTGATTCTGGTAGCTGGTGATAAGACTAGAGCAAGAAGCCAGCAAGGGAGAGGAAAGACACAAAATAAAAGAAGAAAAAAACCCACTCAAGTAGCTCTCGAATAAAACCTTAGCTTTCCAAAATCTGTCCTTTCTGGTGACTTGCTGAGAGTAGGGTTTATTATTGGTTCATAGAAATGGGTTATCCTTGGGATGGAAATGCTGCTGATCAGCTTCACTATCCTTTTTAACAAGGTGCTGCTGGGACACACCAGACTTATTTTTCTTCCTGTTCTCACTGATGCAAATCAAGAGCAATTGCACATAAGCCAAACATCACACTTGCTATCAGTTTAGCCCAGTAAGACCCTGGATAGATAGCATTACCAGCAACATCTCTTCAACTCCATAGCAAAATTCAGATAGAAGACTTCTTCCTGTAATACATAACAGAACATGCCCCAACACCCACAGTTATGTATCTTTCTTCCTAAGTCAAAACAGGCACTAACGGCCAGGGTGGATTTCCCACCTATTTCCAACACTGAGTTCCTCCCCTCCCCTGCTGTTTAAAAGGTGGCTGTCCCTCTGACAGCCTTGACAGGCACAGGAGGCCTAAGGCACTGATGACACAACCTACCTACATGACAAAAGCATGGCTCTGACTTTTCTAAGAGAAAGACACTCAGTTGCATTATTTTTATCTCACTTGTGCCTCTGTCACTGTGCCTAAAACAAAGCTGAATTAATTCACACCTACATAAAGCAGAGGTTTAACAGGTCAGATCCAACAGTGTCAACTGATAGAGCTCTGCTGAATCTGAAGGACCTACTTTGCCCAAGTATTTCCTGGTGGGAAGACCTTCCCTTTGAGAAACAGTACAACGCTTGCAGCATCGCTGAACACCTATGAGCCACCACTTGCAGTTCTGAAAGGACTTAGGGGACATCCCAACAGAGCTCTCTAGAGGCCTGCTTTAAATAACTAGAGAGTTCTTGTCAACAGCTGCAGTGAAAGGCAGGGGAGGCAGCTGCCTGCAGCAGCAAAAGTGTTTCTTGACTCTGGGTTGCATGAGTGGCTGCAGCCTGAAGAAAGGGGCCAACCATTCTCAACTGGCCTCGGGCCACAGATGCCTTCATGCCGGATCTGAATGGGACCGATTGCCATAAAACTCCTTGTGGCTAGTGATGAGAGGGTAAAGCAGGAGCAAAGAATTCTCATTTCACCTTCTGATCTTGGCTGGGGCAGAAGGATGGCAAGGCTGCAGCAACATCTGACCAAGTACATCCCCAGATTTTCCATTAAAATATATATTGCAGCTGGCATAAATTGCAGCAGATCTGTGTCAGGTTCCTTCTGCGAGCCTCATGAAGTACTGCACCTTGCAACTGAACTGTGTCGTCAGCTGAAGACATCTTCCCTCATAGGGGAGGCGGGGAAAGGAAAAAAGAAAAAAAGAGAAAGCTTCAGGTCAAACGATTGATTACGGTTTTGAATTACAGGGGGCTATTGATTTTTCATTAAACACCATGTACTGCTGTAAAGTGGAAAAAAAGTAATTCATTGATCAGAGCTGTGGGCCATGTTCACTTATTGGCTTTCTGCCACATCCCATTATTCCCAGTTCTAAATGTATATTGAAGTCAGTTCATTCTAATCATTGCCTGCTGTCACCAGAAATGTCTCTCAGTAACTGTTAGTTTAATCACCTCTTTCTTACAATGGTAATGAGTGATAATATCCAGCATTATGGCAGATTCATGAATATTATTCATTGTATTACAGCATTGCATTTCACAATACTACAGTTAAGGGTCTGTCAGCATCTCCATTACAAAGCCCCCAGGCCCAGGACTTTATAAATCACTCCTAAAAATTTGCTGCTGGCAAGAAACAAGGAGCGGAGGGTGTCTCAGTTCTGGAGAGAATATTGTTGGAACTGCTCTCTGCAAAATCTTTCTGGCCACAGTTTAGCTGCATTGAATGAGTGCTGGAAAGGGGAGAAAAAAGGGGGGAGAAAGAAGAAGTAGTTTGCCAGCTCAAGCTGCTTTTTCCAATTGATTAAAATGCCATCATTTCAAAAACAGGATGATGTTGCTGTTACATTGGATGGCGATTCAGGAGACAGGCATTCTCTTCCCAAAGCTGACACACACAGACAGCACTACCATACTGTCTTGCTGATAGTGACACTTTAAATTTAAGAATGTCTTATCTGAAACCTTTTGACTTCCGCAGTATGCTTTTCTCTGTACTGGCTGCTGGCTTCTATGTTTGATAACCTGCATTTTGAGAAAGCTGCTTGCCGTAGGGCCAAGCGTAGAAATCCTCAGATTTTACGTAGCACCTGCTTAGGTAAAACCTCAGCCTGGGGACAATGGCAGGTAAAGTTTTACTAAAAGGTTTTTATATGATTGCAGAACCCAGCCGGAGGGCTTAGAGGGAACCTTGTCAAAGTTAGGGTTTACACCCATACCTATTGGAAACCTTTTTGTTTACAGTGACAAGCAAGCCATGAAGTTGGCACTGGAACTATATGCCCTAAAACTGACAGCAAGCTCTGAAGCATTATTTTCAAAACTTTGAGTTGACTAAGATTTGCTGAGGTGAACAGTTGCTTTTACACTATCATCAAGCGAGAGAAAGAAAAGCAGATATTACAGGATCCAAAACTGTGCTATGATGATGGAAGATAAACAAAGCAAACAGAAACCAAGTCCCAACTGCTTACACCAGCACAGAACCAGGACTGAAATATGTAATGGTGACCATAAAGACTATTTTTATAAGAACCCAGATCATCTTTTTTAAATGCTACCTTCTGCACTAAAAAAAAAAAAAAAAAAAAAAGTTGAGACTTGAAAGGAGTCAAACAGAACAAGAAGCAACAACGAATGTCAAGTGGCCATGCGTTCTTAGGCTACTTGAGGGCTTTTTACACTTGTCGACTTTGTCCTAGTTTTCCAGATGCCAAGAGTGTCTCTGATACTCAAGAGCGCCTCTGATACTCAAGAGCATGTACTTTAACTTTGCCCTGGCTGTTTGAAATCACTTCTCTGGAAGGAGAGAGTAAACTTACCATGTTCTGTAGGGAGCTCAAATAGGTAACAGAACAAACACCACACATGCATATGTGCACAGAGTAATAAACATAAGACAAATTTATTTACCGTACTATGTGAAAGCATTTAGAAAAGAAAAATCCATTATAGGAGAAAATACAGAAACAAAACAGATGAGTACCAAACCAAAAAGTAGCCTTACACTAATTAGGTAGAATTAATACCAGATAGACCCTCTTCCAGCATCCACACACTGATGGTGGTGTCAATAGTGACTTTCACCTGCCACCATGCAGGTATGCTCCAAGCCACTGAGTCCAGTCTCAAGCTCACACAGTGTTGGAAGCGTTTACAGAGAACTCGTCTCAACTCCCTGCACAAGAGTCTGCTGTTACACACAAGCCAAGGTTTGCCTTTATTGCTAAAACTTCGCCCAGAGGTGCAAGCACTACCCTTTCCATCAGCATTCCGTCACCGATGTTCACTGTTAGCATGAACAAAAGAGTCATAACAAGTGGTAGCCACTGTTCCACCTACCCCAGGCAAGGGACTCTCACAGACAATCTCAAAAGGGGCAGGCAGGGCAAAGGGAAAAGGATTGAAGAGTGCCACCTCGCCCACTCAAGGAGAAAGGGACCCCTGTGAAAGAAAACATTTGCATGAGACACTGGAGGGAGTTCTCTCAGCAGGGGTCTGCAGGCCCTCCAACCCTACTGGAAAGCAAGTTCCAGCTACAGGCAGAAAAACAATAATTCATTTACTTACTCATGTTTTCTTGCATGAACTGTCTTTTGCAATGTGTTCCGATACGTTGCCTCTCCCTGAAGCCAACCTCATGCTGAAGCTCTTCACAGTTTGTTGTGAAGGAGAAGATGAAGACTGCTAATTCCTGCTTTTGAGTCCAGAGTCTGTACTTGAGAGGTCAAGTGGGGCTCAGAGTGACCATCTGCACAGAAAAGAAACAGGAAATTCCAGCCATAAACTTGCTTTTGTACAATGGGGCTCTGCAGAGATAGAAAGAAGGGTCCTACACACGATGCAGCAGAGTGGTGGCCACTGTAAATAAATTCCAGTGAGGAAAAGTGCTAATGGGTGGCTTATAGCCTGTGGGAGTAAGGTAGAGGATGACCGCAGGGCTGGCAGTAATCAGCCTAAAGGCATCAGGTGAAGCCCAGAGGGAGCTCCCGATTCTCAGAGGATGCTGCAAGGATAAATAACACTTTTCCTTATCAGACACATGCACAAAAGAGCAGCTTATCCATGTCAGGTAGTTATATGGCTCCTATTATCAAGTAAGCACTTTGCAATCTTTGCTGTGTTTATCGTCACAACACCCTGATGAGGGAAAAAAACACAGTTCTTGCAGGCAGGAGCAGGTTCGCCCGGGTACATTTCGAGTATGGCAGGGAAAATAGCGTCGGTGAAGGCAAAGAGTAGGACTCAGACTATCAAAGACACTTCAGCCTCTATATCCCACAGAAAATCACTTGGAAGTCTATGTGCAAGTATGTCTGAGGATTTTGACCTAAGTGACTAACCCAAGCTCACACAAGGAGTCTGCAGCAGAGCAGGAGACTTACCTCCAGTGTTCTCAGGAAAATCTTACTTTCAT
>NW_009602701.1:0-4598 GCF_000690535.1 Cariama cristata | reverse complement strand
ATTCCTGCTAAGACAAATACACCCACATGGACAGCAGCATCCTGCATTTGCATGGCATTCACCTAGCCTTACAAAAAGTTAGAGAGAGATTAAAGCTGTTATTTTAGCTGCCTGAGCATTCCTCATCTCCCAGAAAACCCCATGCCTGCAGCAGCCAGGCCATTTAAAATGGATTGGTTGATGTTATTAAATCTACACCCTAGGAATGAAGCCCTTACTGGCAAGACCTGTTTTTCCCTCTAATGTCCTTATCTTGTGCCAAATAAACAGCGTTGTCACATCATTTGCAAAGGACAGAAATCCTCCGCAGAGCTGCAACAAACAGCCCTTCTCCCATGCCAGTATGTAGCACACATCTTGGGGTAATAAAGCCTTCATTTCATGCTTCAGCACACCTGATCTAAGGCTTGGATTCAGCAATGTATTCAATGACAGCTCAGATTCAACAACAGCTCCCACCTAGCTTCGCTATGAATGCCCTCGTATTTTGTTCACATTTTTAACTTTTAACCCAGTTTCCCATGGGAAAAACAAAACAAAAAACATTCAGGCTCTGTGCCTTCCACTTCTCCAGTAACTTTTGCCCATACTAGTCCACTGTAACCAAATCTGAAAGAGCACGGACACTCTTTAAGACAGTTAAGCTCCTGCAAGTATCATGAAAATAGGTGTCTGGTCGGAAAGAACAAACACTTTACTTCAACTGCAATTTATAACACATCTTCAGAGTTGACCCCTTCTCTGACTCTCTCAAGCTAGCTGTTTCTTGCTGCGTGTCTTGTCATCAGTCCATGAGATTGGTCTATCGGAGTCCAAGAGGATGCAGAGCACCATGAAATATGTGTGTGCTTGTCAAAAGCATAGCCTAAATAGTTACAGTGCTGTAAATATAAAGTAAACAGCTGCTGTACCTTACAGTTCAAGGTAAGACAGAATAGCTGACGTAAATTGTAGCAGCGTGCTATCAGCACAAAACAACAGGGCACAATATATTACCGCAAGCTCCAAGCACTTCACATCTGTCTTGACACCATCGTAAGTTTGACACCCATCAGTTCAAAAGATAAAATACAGCTTGCAAAGGGAATGATTTTGGTCCTGCATCAGAGAGCTCATCCCTACAACGGGGCAGGAAGACAGAACTCTATGTTCACGCAGCATTTAAGGATTCAGGCAATGAAGCATGAGGCAAATATGCTGATCTGTTCTACAGGAAAATACCTGTCAAGATAACTCTCAGTCTAGCTGGGTGCTTATGCTGGCATATAACCTCAAGCACCCATTTGAAGAGAGCTGCTTGCAATCTTAAAGTTATGCACATACTTATGCTGTATCCATATACTAGGGCATGCTAAAACAGGATCTACCAGACACTACCTCGCTGCAGGATTTCAGACCAAATGATATTCCTTGCCTGAGCCAGCTTGGGACCCAGTCTTCACTTCACCACAAATTTCACCATGCCCATTACCAACTCCACTGATTTAAAAATAACACCTGATGGGAAGGCTGCTTACTTCTGAAAAACAGAAGGCTTGATTAGATTACCTATTATTTTAAAGCCAGCAGATATGTGCACCCATCAAATAGGGCTCACGTGACAATCAGACACTGAAAATGAGCAATACAAGCCATAGTCAATACCCTCTCTCCTGATCCAAGCTTTTTCCGATCTTAGCATGGCTTGGAAGGGAAGATAAAAATAAGTCACTGCTTACATAAAGTCCTGATTTTTTAATGGGGCTTTGACTTGACAGAAACCCTTGGCTTTCAGCTATTCATCACTTTAAAACACCAAAACTCTTCCCTCGTCCTGCTGTGACAAAATCCTTCTGCTCATGTTTAACTCAAGGTACCTGTGTGATTCTGTTGAGGTCATTTGTGGCATTCGCATGCTCAGTGAGAGATGTTGCTGGAAAAACAGGGCGGAAGACAAATGTACATTCAGCTCCTCTTCTGACACGTACCCAGACAGAATGCTCATCAGTGTCTGGGAGCTGTGAAGGAGGGTTCAGAGGGACCCAACAAGATTGCATGCCTTCTTCAAGTTAAAGCTTCAGAGCTTTGTGGGCTATTAATCTAAACTGGTTTAAAGAATTCAAGTTGGATGTTAGCAGAGCACATCATCACAGGCCCAGCGTCAAGCACGTTAGCCATCATGCTAAAGCCTGGCACGCATCTAAGCAGCTGGCTGAATCATGACCTGAGATCACAAGAGCTGGAGGACAAGTTGTGCCTATGGTCACAACTTCTCCATATTTGTTCTGCGATGGCACCATCTATTCTGGACACCATTAGGAGGGTTATTGATTTTCACAGATAATCCCGGTTGCCTTACTCAGATTCAAACCTTCAGACACAGACTTAGCCCTAGGGAACAAACGGAGCAGAAGCAGAGCAGAGCCAGGCACAGCAGGCATTTGTGACTGTTAGTGAGCACTGAATATTGCCAACCATTATAGAACACAGGAAAATAGCAAGCCTCTGCTTTCACCAGTTTAGATAATCCTGCAGGGAATACTACCAATAGAAACTAATACATATGCAAGCAATAGCAAGCTGCCTGAGTAACTCAGCGTTTTGCCTTTGGTGTCAGATAAAATGCAACACTTAAATTGCCTTTGGTCCAGCATTAAGTGCATTATTTAACATACATATATCCCCAAAAGATTGTTCCTGAATATCTACACAAATCTTATCCTCTCTTGTTCAAACTTTTAGCAGAGGACAGCACCGTTATGCTTGTGGTCTGAATTAAGAGCGACTGTTTTCTGTTTGTCTGGAAACAGTCCAAATTTCTCCCTAATACCTGGGAGCAGAACTTGCCCATGTGGAGACAGCTCCTGGCCCAGACTGTGAGAGCAGTCACTTGTGATTTCTTAGGAACACTCAGAGTTTCTCTTTAACCATCCTGTGTTATACTGTTGTACTTGCATTGTCCTAGACCTGCTCGCTCACCTGCTTTTCCTGTTGGTGTAAACTCAATTTGTCCCTCTTTCCGCAATCCTTTCCTCCTCTTCCAGGAGTGCTCCATTGCTCCCCATTGTGCGATCCTGCTGCATGTGTTTGTAAAACACTAATGTCCCAGAGAAAGGGAAAGGGTGAGGGCCCACACATGACATAACAGCATTGCTACGCCAAGAGCAAAGCATCCCCAAATGGGGCTAGTCAACAGTACAAGTGGCTATCGGAAAGTCAGTGCAAAATTCAAGAGGCTGAGCACTTTCAATTACAATTCAAATCTGCCATTTAGTTCATCATGTTTACTTAGGCATTAAAAGCAATTTTCCAAGCACATTTCTGTCACATTTAGACACAATGGGCTAGCCTGTAATTAGGATGTGTATGACCTCACTGGCTTTAATTGGGAGAAGCCTGTATCCAACCCGTTTACCAGATGATAGAAGGCAACTGGCATTAGAAGGGAAGTTCAGTGTCAGCTGGTAGAATGCGCACAATACCTGCTATAATGGCCCCCAATTCATCATCATCCTCTCTACTATCAGGACTTTGTCAATGTTTTGATGGTTTGCTCATCAATTTGCTTGTGTACCAACAGAAGAGATCAGAAGACAGATACTGCATTGTAGAGAATAATCACAGACAGGGGCAGGGGGGGAGCGGGGCGGGGAACCAACCAGGAATGGCAATTTCTGCTTTGGCAAGGGAGCCGGGCAGGCACAGGGCCAAAGTCAGGTTTAACCTAAGTGGCTATAACTCTGCTAACTTTACACCTGCTTATGTTAGGCCAGAATTTAGCCCATACTACCCACCAGGGTATGCTGTAGCTTAATGCACAAGAAAAAAAAAAAAATTAAGACTGAAACACTCCAGCAAAAGGCAATAATAAGAAAAAGTCCATTTGTTGTATGAAAATGCAGCAAAGAACTCCAGATTCTGCTATATGTATCCTACTGCACAGAAAGGATAATTTTGGCCTGGTTAAGAGCCGATAGCCACATCTCTCTACCTCTGCTGCACTGCTCCTGAGTGCTGGACAGGCCACGTAACTATGAACCACCCCAGGCACCGATTCTCAAACACAGTTGTTGTCAGTAGTTCCAAACACAGACCATGACCCTCCGAAGGGATTTATGCTCAGGCCCAAGAAGTTCTGCCAACTGATTTTGTCAAAACAGGGAGGAGAGAGGGGAAAACAATTTGTGTATAAACTAGAAGTAATTATTTATTTTTTTTTTACCCTGATGGCAACAGAACCTGCAGCTCTGCTACATTAAGAGCTGGACAAGTTCAAGAGACAGGGGCAAAGAACGTGCAAAACAAGCATTAGAGAGAAGAGAGGCTCATGTTCACTTTATCACCAAGAATCTCTGTACATTAAAATCAAATCCTCTATGTTCTGGGGCTGACTTGTCAGCTCCATTTGCTGGTAGGAGGATACAAAGATTTCCACACCTTTAAAAGCAGGTCCCAGGTCAGTCACAGCTTATTTCTGCTGGCTTTACTGCTTCACCTTGATGAAAAAAGTCAGCTCCACTCCCTCCACTATAAGCAGCTTCTCTCTTCAGCTAACAATATCATATCACCAGGAAAGAAGCAGAAAAAGTGAAAATTCAGAAAAATATACATATATATAA
>NW_009602700.1:0-539 GCF_000690535.1 Cariama cristata | reverse complement strand
AACCTGGATCTGGAGCCCCAGCCCCAGCAGCACCAGCTCGGGCACAAGACCCCGGCGCAGGGGCCTGATCCTGCCCTTGTGGGTGGGCAGACCCGTGGAGACTTACACGCCAGCGCAGCCACCAGCCTTGGGGCTCCTGCACGGGCTCTGTGTCCCACAGGTCCCAGCATGGCTCTACCTCCGAGCTCGTGACGGGCAGGCTGAAGGAAGGGCCCCCCCAGGGACCCCCAGCCTGGGCTCCCCACTGCCCTCCGCTCCCTCCCTGTGCCTTGCCCAGGCTGCTGGGGTCGGGCCCAGCAGGAGGGCCGGGTGCTGCTCCTCCAGCCCACACGGCACAAGCCCTGGCACTCAGGAGGGAGATTTGGGCACCGAGGGCTCAGCACCAACTCGCCCAGGGTGGATGGGGATGCCACGGCTGTGTAACCCGTTCCCCGCAGCAGGGATGCCCGGAGCCGGTCCTGGTGCCCAGGCTCGGTGGGGTAACAATGCCCAAGGCAGCCCCAAATCCGTCTCGCGCCTCGGCGGCCCCGCCCCGGGAC
>NW_009602699.1:0-235 GCF_000690535.1 Cariama cristata | reverse complement strand
TGCCCCGCTCCCCGCCGGCGGGAAGGGGTGCTGGGGTCCGGGTGCGGGGCCCGCCGGGGCGGCAGAGCGGGATGAAGGACGATTCCTTAAATTGTATTTCGGTGCGGGGTCTTCCCGGGTTAATGAGCTGACATCATGATTAAAGCTGACCATTTGTAATGTGTCGCGACCCTGTTGAAAAGCAATGAAAAGGTTAATGTGGTAAAACAGGACAGCACCTGCCCCTACCAGGGAG
>NW_009602698.1:373-6684 GCF_000690535.1 Cariama cristata | reverse complement strand
AACCATAATGATTCTATGATTCTAAGCATGTGAGTTAAGGAAGTCATGTTACCAGTTCTTGTTAATGACATCTGGGCGAATACCCAGAGTCTGAGGTGATCTTGAGGGGCAGCCAGGGCCTGCTAATGATAGTAGCCAAGTCTTCTTCAATAGCACTGATCAACTTCTAAAAGCAAGAAAGTATAGCATGGAGGTCTTCAAAGCAGATTCCCCACCTCCCCCCCCTTTATTTTGGATCAGTTCAGTGGTAGAAATGCAGCAAAAAAGCACTGACTGAAGAAGACTTACATTCAGAAGTTTCTGCACATGTATAAGTGTTCTTTTCTGCCTACGACCTAAAGGAAAATTTATTTTCCTATCCACACCAGTTTTATGCTAAAATAATCAAATTCACTGACTTCTGTGAAATAGTTCACAACTCTCAAATAGCCTGACAGCTTCACTCAATTGCTGTCTTCTGTTCTGTTTCAAGTTCTGTACCTATGTAAAGGGCTACCCTCTCTCTCAAACAAGCAAGAAGGGTAAGAGGAAAAAAAGAAGAGACAGAATGAAAGAAATACTTAATTGTTATATTAAAGTTTCTAGTAATTATGTGAATCTTAACAGAAACTAAACAAAGAGAGTGTTCATATTAAAGGGAGGGGGTACAACGAATTTCATACAGCCTACCCAAGGTAACCCTGCTTGACTGATTTTTTTTTTTTTCCTTCAGAGTTAAATGTATTCACTTCAGAGTAACACCGTATTGTCAGCATTTTAGCACATCATACCTTGTTAATTTGAAATGGCATTTCTGTTGTTCTCTCTTTGTTGAACTGCTTTTCCCAGTTGCCTTTGAAATAGATGGCATTCACCAACACAAGTCTGGTCAGTGAATCCAGAATCCCCTCTGCCAACAGGTTCTGAATTTTACCTTTATGATATATAGAAAAAAAAACCCAACATTTTTTAACAGTTTGACATGTATCTAATTATCATCTAATATAGTATCTATTCTGTAATTAATACACAATAGATAAGAGAATTATGTACCAAACAGCACAAGAGCTCAATGTTTGGGGTTTTTTTAATTCACAATATTGTATCTTGAAATAGCTGTTTACCCAAGCCATGGCTCCTATTAAATACAACAGGGCATATTGCAAAACGCTCACCTTCAGTCCTTTCCTCTACCCAGCCATTTATTTGTTTTCTGGAATCCTCATAAGCATGCATGAAGTCAGTCTGTTCTAGCCCAGCATGGTAGAATTTCTGACTTGACTCTATAAATGACTAACACAGACATTCAGAACAGCTTTTCAGTAATACATTTTACTCTCATTCAGCCACAGATGATTCCTAGATACACCAAGAAAATCTGCCCGCTTTCCTCCCCCAGCTTCATACAGAGCCATTAAAGTTTTGTCTAACACATTCCTGTTTGGTTTTATACCACCTATTTGAACTAGGAATTGTCCACTATATGTTATTAAGTCAAATGACTTCTTTACTATGCTACAAACTTCTACATAACTTAATTGAGAACAGTGAGAGAACGTATGATTTTGTAAGCTCCTCCCTACATAAATTTAATTGTTAAACCTCTCAGAGTAACAGAAAACTTTCAGTTCAGAGGATAAACTGATTTTTCTTGGAAAGGAAAAACATACCTTCTCTCTGATTTACTATAGTTAGATCTTTATTACACAGATGCAAAATTTTAGAGTACAATCCATGTCATTTCTATTTACTAGACAAATGAAACACTACCATTCTTCATAAAAAGAATCACTGTAAATCACTCCCAGGGGGGAGAAGCAGCCTTACACCTTCTTGCTTCTAGGGAAGCATCTAAAGGAATACGTATAACAATACCTGTTATGCTTATTTAGATCTTCGGATAAGGAAAGTCTTAAAAGTCACGTATTCCTCTCAGTATGATCTCTGGATGACTGACATAACAGAAAAACTACAAAATATTGCCCATGTTGAAGAGCAATAACAATTCTTTCTTATTATATTTACACAAGATCAAGGGAAAAGACATACATCAACCATTTGTCCCACAGCCATAAATATGAATGGATCACTGAACCCTGAAGATTTAGAGTCCGATGGATTTTATAGTGCTTTGCACCAGTTGTGCATTCCGACCACAGATTATTTAAAAGGAGCTTCTCCACCAAGTTCAGATACCGGGCTCTGGCATAATCTAATGGATTGGTAGATCTCAGCTTAGAAAATCTGGAAAGTAACATCCAAAGCCTCCCTTTGGCCTCCAAAAGAAATAGGTAGCAAATACATTATACTAAAAAAAAAAAGCCACATATTTAATGGTTACTTACTGAAAAAAACTCAAATGTCTTTTCTCCATAAAGTCGGTTAGCAGTTCTCAGTATGTATTTGGTGTTTGGATCATTAATTTCAGAGAGAAGCGATTGATATCCATTGTGAGCATCCTTGGCTTTGTTCAGAGAAAGCACCTGTAGAAAGACAAACATCCTCAGTGGAGTCCATGTCTTCTCTAAACAGACTTGCTTCAGAACAATGTTGGTTTTTTTTTTTTAATGACTTTTGGCTTTAAAAACTGTCATGTGAAGCCAAAAGATTTTTCATCGCACCTCCCATCTGGAGCTTATCATGCAAGTCACATATGATGCACCCAGTCAGATGCTGTACAAGTAATAAATTAGGGAGCAGAAGAGTCAGCAGGATTCAGCTTCCTTCACCCAAGCCAAGCATTAGAGGATCACAGACTGGTTGAGGTTCAAAGGGACCTCTGGAAGTCATCTGGTACAACCTCCCTGCTCAAGCAGGGCCACCTGCAGCCAGTAGCCCAGGACTATGCCCAGATGGCTTTTGAATATCTACAAGTATGACAAAAATATAATTTCGGAGAAGCTTTTATAGATTTAAATGAAAATTAAATATGTGTTTATACTCCTCTTCCACTTTGCAAAAGGCAAACATATTAACAAAAATGACTGACTATGCATTTAATAGTGTTAATTGCTTATGCAAAAAATATGCCAAGTGGTATTTGCCACCTGAGCTAGTTTAAGATGCAGCTACCATTTTGACATGCATACAGGTGGGGTTTTTTAATATTTTTTTTTTTAAAATGTGCCTGGCTACATTTTCAAAACTTGTATAGTCTGACATCAAGCCCAAAGAAGATAGTAGAAGAAAATATTTTGTGTAGCCACAGATTCATCAAACCTAAAAAAAAAAATATCCCAGGTACCTCTCAATGAGATACTGAAGGAAGATCTGTCTCAAAGAATGAAAAACACACAAAAAAACCTCAGACAATAAAACCCAGGAATCTCTTAATTTCATACCGAAGGTCCCCCCCCCCCATAAAAACAATAAAATCAGGTACTGCCTACATACATACCAAAGGAAGACATCTGCTCCGAGATCAGAATGACAACAGTAGTTCAGCATAAGTGCAGGTCACAGACTATAACACAGATTGATTGTTCATATGCTCCCAACAAATTCAATACACTAAGTTTATTTAGACATACCTTTGCTATTTGGGCTTCAGTGTCCCCTTTTGAACCCAGCAAAATCATAGACAAAGCAGAAGAAATACTAAAAGGAGAGAAGAATAGATTCTGCCTGCTTTTGTTCTCACACAGCTTTCTAAACAGGTCGAGTGCAAAAGTGGTATTTGCTGCACAGAGGCTATCCATGGTTCAGAGCCTGGGAGATAAAACACAAAACACGAATGGCTCAAATTTATTTAAATACAAACTCGTAAGTTATTTCTGTCTTTTACATTTCCCAGTATAAACTATGCAGCAAATGTCATAATTAGGATGGAAAATTATCAAGTCACTGAAAAACTGATTTGGTGGAACAAGCACCTTAAATCCCATAATTGGCACTTGAGTTCTTTTAGGATTTATTGTTTGCTTTTGTATTTCAATCCCATACCTGTACCCGAGACAGCAATTCCCACTGGTGTCATTAGACTCTTCACTGGGTAAGTAATATTACACCTTTTGAGATGATCAGATACAACAGTATTTTGTTTAGGACTTACAAAAACAAGTCTCTTTTGACTTCACAAAGGCAATTATTTGCCTTTGTAGGAAAACCAGAGCCAAAAGTTAGGCATCAGAACGGCAGAATAATAAACTCTTACCTTCTCTAAGTCTATATATCTTCAGTATTACCTTCAGCTTGCTTATATGCGCGCACACTGTTTTAAATGTAACAGACAGTCTGGCAGAAGTCAGCCCAGTGACTCAACCTACAAGGTTACAAAAGAAAAGAAAAAAAGATATTTGATCAGCATGAGAGATTACTGTAATTTTCTACTGTAGTACAAAGAAAGAAATCAAAGTCCATTTCCATTTTATTGCCTGCAACACAGAAACACACACGATAAAAAAACCTGCTTATGATAACTTTATGGTACATGCACACTTCTTGTGTAACTTGAATGCCTGTCATACTCTACATACATCAGCTGTGTAGGTAATTAACTAACCTGAGATTAAACCACACACCTATAAAAGAAGCAATAAATACTAGAATGCTGAGTTAACTACAGATAAATATCACCAGACATCGTAAGATGTCAGCTGGTAGTAAAATTTTCTGCGTTGTGCTCTTCCCCTAAGACAGTGCCTAGAGTTGATATGTTGCTACACAACACCTAATTGATACTACTAATTCATTATCTCAAACAAATAGGTGGGAAGAACAAGTTTCTGCATGCATGATTTTCCACCTAAGAAAAATTCTTGGCAGTAGCTTTGCTATAAGCAGTAGCAACTTCTCTCCTGTTTCTCTTCTCCCACAACTGGAGAAAGGAAAAAAAAAAAGCAAGCTTAGATGGAAACAATCCTCCAATTCTGTCCGAAATGAGTAATTTAACATGTACTTTACTGCATAAGTAGCAGGCACTTAGCATTTTCAGTTCATGTTGCTTACAGTGAAGACCACACTTTTCCTACTGTCCTAATACCTGCAGATTGCTAGCAATAAGGTTTTCCGACCTGGAGATCAAAATGTACAGGAATAGTGAGAGCAGCAAGCAGTTACTATCTAGAAAGTTTTTGCAGGGCTTCCATGACAGGCAAGAATTTACAGACAAAACTATTGGCAACTCACACTATTTGCCTACCTGAAAAATCAGTGCATTTAACAAAATTGTAAGTAATATTTCAATAGCTGGGACACAAGGCTAGGAGTTCTATCTCTACCGTTACCCACGCTTTCTCCGCAGCTCAGGAATAGCAATGCAACTACTGATACCCTTCTCATCAGGGTGGTTTTGGAGATGACACACAATGACCGCACTTCAAGGAACAAAAAAGCATACAACACAAGCACATATTTGTCAGTCAATTGTAAACTGTTTGCAGCAAAGCCCTGAGCGATCAGAGTGTCTGCCGACAGCAACTCATTCCTCAGTCTGGTCCCCCCATGGGCTCTGCAGGTCAGCAGTCAAGCACTTGTGTGGAGGTTTCTGGATGCCCTGACCCTGCGTGTTCCTACCACTATGAATTTGAAGCATATATTCTCAGCAGTAGACACCTATGCTTAGCACAATCATTACGGACAGAAAGCCTGTATCTAGATTAAACAGCAGATACACACTGCAGTATCTCTCCCAACTACTGGTTTTGCCATGGGGGAACCTGGCTGGAGCAGGGTGCAGGTCTCCTCCAGCCTGTGGCCCCATCCCACCAAGACTACAACATGGAGTAGCACCTGGTATATGCAGATGCCTCCCCACCTCATGTCAGCCTCAGAGGAGTCACAAGCCACCTGTTTCAAACACAAAACACGCCAGAGAAAGAACTCAGGGTGATGAGCATCAGGCAGCACCCATCTCCACAGAGAAAGCTGCTGCGTCTGCAGCTCAGACGTCCCTTTTCCCACCCTCTGAACCAAAGCAAGCTTTCTTGAGAGAAAAAGGCTTCACTTCGGATTGAGAGAGTTAGGAGCGAGGTTAAAACACCCGCAGGGTAAGATCGCTGACAGCTCCAGGTAACGACTCTTCACATGGCACCTCTCCAGGGGCAGGCGGCGGGACACGGGGGATGACACAGCCCCACGACCGCCCCCCACGCCTGGCCCTCAGCCCCGTGGGCCCCAGCAGGTGCGGAGAGGGGCAGGGAGGAGCCCCAATACCTGACACTGTCCTAGCAAGCCCAGGCACAAGAAGCCAAGGGTTTGGCACTCCCCAGGGCGAAAAGGCCCCTCCACCGCCCCCGCACTACACTGGGCACCACAGAAGACGTAAAAACCGGAACACTTCCGCAGTGCCCCTGCCACTCCTACACATAAACAGCGTTCCCTACGCGCCGCTG
>NW_009602698.1:0-259 GCF_000690535.1 Cariama cristata | reverse complement strand
AAAACACAAAAAGCAACCTAACCAAACAAACAAAAAAACCACAAGCGCAAGCTTCCGTAGAAAACAACATCGCCAGGACAGCGGAGGCACCGCACTCACCCCTACCGGGCGCCGCGCTCCCCTCCTCGGGCGCCCCTCCCTTTCCCCGGAAGCATGGCCGAGCTGGGAGAAAGGGCGGGAGCTCGGCCGCTCCTCAGCTGCGGCCCGGCCTTTCGCCGGCGGCGCTGTGGCGCGTCCCCGTTAGCCGCCCCGGACAAAA
>NW_009602697.1:1166-1461 GCF_000690535.1 Cariama cristata | reverse complement strand
CCAGGGCTCCCCAACATCCACGGCTCCCCAACATCCACGGAGCCCGAGGCTGCGAAGCCCTTAGGCACGTATTGAAAACGGGTACCCGAAGCATTTAAGCATCCGCTTAACTCCCTCCCTATACATAAGCACCACTCGGTCCGATCCTCACATTCTTCCACCAACTGGACTGAAAAACCAAACAGCCTTGATAAAGGCAGTAGGAGGAGGAGGAGGAGGAACCCATGAGGAATTTGGGGTTTTCTAAAGAACAAAACCCCCAAGAACCAGTGCCGTTACCACAGCCCTCAGGAAG
>NW_009602697.1:0-1065 GCF_000690535.1 Cariama cristata | reverse complement strand
GCTGGCTGGGCGGCAGTGGAGCCACCAGCACCGCAGCCACCTGGCACCGCAACCGCGGAGCTCCCTTCGCCCTGGCACCCTCCCCGGGGCCGAGGAACGTCCTTTACTGTCAGCGGGAGAGGGGAAGGTGACCGTCCTCAGCCCCAGCACTCTCCCCAGGGTGCCCAGCAGCAGCCGCCCGCCCTCCCTCCCCACCGTGCTGGTCCCCCCAGGTCCAGCCCCGAGCCGTGAGTCTTCCCCCAGCTTTGGGTGTTTCTTCTTCAGGGACCCCTCTCCTCCTCCCAACGGAGGGCAGACGTACCAAAGCCTCCTGCCATGCCAGACAGGAGCAGCGCTCCCGCTTTGCTCACCCGTCACGAAAACCAGAGCAACCTGGTAAAAAGGCATGGGAGGCCAGGAAACTCTCTGTCCAGAGAGGAAAACCTCAGCCCCGAGGTAGGAGCTGGCAGAGCATCAGGCAGCACCAGCATCTCCAAGCCTGGCCACAGCCCGTGTGCCGGCCAGGCACCACGCACCTCACCGGCAGAGCGGTGCGGCGCAGGCCCCTGGAGTCCGTATGTCCCATTGCTGCCGTCCAGCCTTGTCATGGTCCCCGCTCCCCGTTAACCAGGCACGCGTGCATCTTCAGAGCGTTACCCTTCTGCTTCCAGCCCTGGGGGCTCTCACCCTCTGCTCTTCCAGCAAACGGGAGCTACAAGCCCCCTCTGCGAGGGCAGGGGGACAGGGACAGAAGGACCAGAGCAGCCAGCCCAGGTCAGAGTAGGGCTTTGCTAGTCCAAAACTCGGCTCTAACCCCAGCCAGCATCAAATGCTTCCAAGGAAGCAGAGAGAAGCCCCAGGACACATCCCTGCCGGGACTTTTCTTCCCGGCCACAGGGAGCACAAAACTTCCAAGGCTCACAAGGGGGTGCAGATCCCCTCGGTGTCTCGCTCTTAGCCTACTCAGCGTGGTTTGCGTTGCTGCCCAGCGCCAGGTTTCCAGCCTGGTCCCACACCTCAGCACGGTGCAGCCGGGAGCACCCAGGGAATGACTCCCACAGCTGGGGGGGTCCCAACAAAGCTGCG
>NW_009602696.1:0-542 GCF_000690535.1 Cariama cristata | reverse complement strand
CCCTTCTCCTATGGCTACGGTGGCACCGGCAAAAAGTCGACCAACTGCAAATTTGAAAACTACGGGGAAACCTTCGCCGAAAACGACGTCATTGCCTGCTTGGTGGTGAGTTCCCCCCCCACACACACCATGCCCCACCAGCATGCGCGCCTGGCCCTTTGCTTCTCACCACCGTCCCCACCGCAGGATTTTGAGTGCGGTGAGGAGGTGGAGATGTCCTTCATGAAGAACGGCAAATGGTTGGGGGTGGCTTACCTGGTGCTAAAGGAGCTGTTGGGCGGCCGGGCCCTCTTCCCCCATGTCCTGGTCAAGAACTGCGCCATCGAGTTCAACTTTGGGCAGAGGGAAGACACCTATTTTTCTGTCCCACCCGGTTTCACCTTCATCCAACACCTGCCCGTGGCTGAACGCGTCCGCGGCACCCTCGGCCCCAAGAGCAAAGCCGAATGCGAGGTGTGCGGGGCTGCTGGGATGAGGGCGGGGGATGACGGCACAGAGTCCGGCCGTGATGTCGATGCCGCCTCTTCTACCAGATCCTGATG
>NW_009602695.1:38749-38954 GCF_000690535.1 Cariama cristata | reverse complement strand
TTTGCACCTGCTCGTTTCTCCCTCTTGCCCCCACCCCACCGCCCCCCACTCCGGTCTCTTCGAGGGGCTCTTTGCCGACATCCCGAGCCCTGTATAGGGCCCAGGTCCGCCGGGGAGCTCGCCTTGAGCAGGATCCCCGGGAAGTTCGTGGGTGCCGCTGGCTGCAGCCGCTCACCTTAATTTAGCGGCCGGGCGCCGCGGCCCC
>NW_009602695.1:37446-38628 GCF_000690535.1 Cariama cristata | reverse complement strand
CACAGCGGTCAAATAGATCTTTTGGGTTATTTCCTTTTTGGTGGTTGTTTTAAACCATGTATTGTTGCAAAAAAAAAGAAAAAAAAAAAAGCTGTTATATCTGTTATATCAGAAGGAGGTCTGTGCTGTTATGTCATTTAATAATTGCCTCACAATTACAAATTATGGCCTTAGTCTGCCGCTGGATCTGTGCCAAAGGACTCTTGAGGTTTTGTGGTTGGTTTTTTTTTCCTTTCTTTTTTGTGAAGAGTTGGGAATAACGGCTTTTTAGTGGCATGAACCTTACATGTTAAGTTACTCCAGCCCATGTCTTTAAGTGAAAATACGATGTAACTGTTCTGAGTAGTCAGTCTGATCCACACAGTCAAGACATTAAATCTTGGCTGGCGACAATGAGAATTGTGCCCTGCTGAAAAGGATTCCGCTACACTTCTTTGCATGAGCTGAAGCATTTTCTCTTTGTTACTTTAGAAGTTCTGATTCTGCCCAGAAACGCTGTTGCTGTTTGTGGGTAACAGACACATGGAAAATAGCAACCCTCCAGCTTCAAACTAAAGAATATCAGATTAATGACATAGAAGGGCTCTGCAGTTCAGAGATACAGCCATTGCGAGAGCCTCAATTTGTGCCAGCGCTTAGTTTGTAATGACAGAGGCTAGATCTGCTCTACCCTACTACACTCTTGCAGTTCTACCACTCACCATGGTATCGCTCGGAGGAAAAAAAGTGTGGTCATGCCAGCTATTCCCTTTGCCAAGGATGCTGAAGGCAGCAGGAGTCTGGAGGAGGTCAAGGCAGGTTGCTGCCGTGGGGTAGAGAAGCTGGGTAGGGCTGTCCCCCTCAAGGCAGGATGCTCTCCTAAGCTGTGCCACTGGGGCATGTTATAATACCAACTAAAATACCAATTTAGTCTGTTGTTTTGAAGGCTAGGCCCACTTCTTCATCCTCCCTTCCTATGGTGATGTTCAGGATTTCTCCATGCTGCAACATGTATTCGCCAGCTCTTGGAAAAGACGGATCATTCAGAGTCTGCTGGGCTGCGTGTATCAAGTGGCATATTACAGTAGTATATTGTTCTTTAGATGCATAATTTCACTGGCCTCTTATGACCTAAAAAGCACACAGAAAATAAACAAGGGCATATTGTTCACTGGGAAGGATGCAGAAAATTCTTCTGCCTTT
>NW_009602695.1:24271-37415 GCF_000690535.1 Cariama cristata | reverse complement strand
GGGAAAGATTACTTTTAAGTGTTTCTCCTGATTGTCAGAGAAATGACATGGCACATGTGAGCTTGGTTTTTGCCAAGCAGGCTTTCTTTGGAAGGTGAGGCATTTCTGAACTTCTCGGTCACCTTGGAACTAGTTATGAGCGCATAGCAAAGTCCTGCCCAAATCTTCTCTTCTAATTAATTTGGCCGGAGGCCATCCTAATTAACCTTGAGGGAGTTCAGGGGTGGGAGAGCTTGGTATGAAACAATTGTTCTCTTGTAATTTGCCGTTCACAATGTGTTGACCGAGCCACGAGCTGCATCTCTAAAATCCTCTGGGTCTCTTGCTGAAGCCATTACACCGGTTTATTTGTTTTTTAACAGATGTTGTTTTCCAATTCTTGAGTGGAAAGGGTTATCTCACTTTCTGCAACCTTGTTATTGTGCTTTGTTTCAAGAACCAGTAGACTTGGGCTTGCTGGGGAAGCTTACTCACCAGTTCCAGCTATGAAGGAAGGGGTTGGTCCGCCTTACAGTGGTCTTGATGTGATCGTTAAGGTCTCTTTGTGAACGGATGGCATCTTTTCACATCTGCCTAGAGATAACCCTCGGTTCTTCTGGTATTGGCAGTGCCTGCAGAGAACAAAAATCATCAGCAGCCTCTTCGTCGCCTAAGTGTGTTACAGTTAGGATATTAATAGAATTTGTCAGCCATAACTTGGACCATCTCAAATGGTGGGGCAAGGGAAGGGATTTTGAAATCTGAGCTAGTTGGAAAAAAGAAAAAAAATTTAAAGGCTAAGTTCTGCTTTTTGAAAGTGCCAAGGGCAGCCTGCAAGTCACCAAGTGTGTGACGAAGGGGGAAAAGTTAACAGCAGTTTCTAAAATTTTAGGATGATCCCTCTTCCCCCTTTGTGATGATGGCTGCTCACCTTGTTGGTCCAGGGGGCTCATCCGTGCTCAGGAACTGGGCCACCTTTCACCAGCCTGGGTTTACGGTACCAGTAGGCAGCCCTGCCCAGCACATGCAGTGCCTCAGCAGCCCAGTGGCGCTTGCGTGTAGGCTTCTCGAGTGTCTGTCTTATTTTTTTCCACACTAATGCACACAAATGCTACTTTGGCATTTATTTTCTGGTAGAGCAAGGGGTCGGGGGGAAATCCTGCTGAGACTACAAGGCAGGACACACAGATGTAAGAAAGAAAGATCAAAGGCATCTATAATACAGGAAGAAGCAGAGGGTCAATCCAGAAGAGAGGGCATTTGATTATACATACAAGGGTAATATAAAAGGGATAACAACACAGGAGAGGATAGTAATGTCTGAAAATGAGTAAACAAATAGATCTGTAAGACTATGCTGAGAATTTATTTACTCCAGCAGGCACAATCCTTATCTCTTTGAAAGAGGAGAAGACCACACCAACCTTGGAACGCCTCCACTCCCAGCCACGTTTGTGAGCGGGAGAAAGTGTTTGTTTATGGATCTCTCCTCCGTGAGTCCTGGCCTGATGGGCCGGCCTGTCCTGCTGTGATTAGTAGGATGCTAATGTGTGTAATCCTTTTGATCACAGAGCTCAGGCCCTATCAGTCATGTCACTGTCACCTCAAAGAAGTTCAACTGTGTGATAGATCCCTTATTAAAAATTTGTACTTTGAAAGATTTATTTCGGTTATTATTGAGATCCTTTTTTTTTTAGTTTGTACAGATGAAGAGCTTTTCTGTTAAAAAAATGCAAATAATAATCATGATCCATGTAGTCCTAGCATGGGAATAGCTTATTAGCACTTTGCCGATAGGTATTTTAGGTGGGATGATTAGCCCTTAACATCTTGATTTTAAGATTTGAGCAACAAATGTGATTCCATGTGCTTTGTTCCACCAGAGTGGATCGCTCTATACAAAAGTATCGTAAACAGCACGGAAACATTCGTCTGAGTCCTAAAAAATATCCTCTTCTGCAGTTCCATTTTGGGAGGGAAATGCTAATTACGCTTTGTTTAATAAATGTACTATTTTGTTCTCCTGTTGTGACAAACAAAAGCTGTCATTTGAGGAAATACACCATATGCTGCCAATTGGTCTACGGACTGGTTATATCTGGAGCACAGAGTAGCAGTGAGTGCTCTTTAACAATTGCTCCTTCTCTGAAAAAAAGTCTGGACCGATTTCAGTGGAGTAATGTGCTGCTCTGTCATCAGTGGAAGCAAGCTGTTGACATTTTGAAAACCAGCTAATACGAACAGCGGTATCTGTGCATGCTTGGACGGTTCCTCTCTCCCTTTTATGCGTTTACTTCTGTTTGGATGCTTGTGAGCCTCAGCAAATCAGCATTCAGTTGAGGCTGGATTGGTCCTTAGCAAATTTAAAAATCAACCTTATTTCGGATACAAACTCCCATCCATGCACCATCAGACACGTATCTCACCATTGGGTGAAGCTGGTACTCAAACACCCACATTACTTAAAGAAAAAAAATCTAGGTCTCTAGCATTTTTTCTTGGCAAATCTGAGATGGCAAACTTTGAAATATGACCTGAAATCTCCTAACAAACAGGGCTGGCAACCCCTGGAGAGCAGCCGTCACTCGTTAAGATCTCCCCCAGGAGATGCTCTGCATTCTCTCTCATGCCACAGTGGGTTTGCTGATGCATCTCCACCGGTGAGATACAAGACAGGAATAACTGCTTTCTGAAAGTTAAATAAACTCTTTAAGACTCGCTCCTCTTCTCCCCACTTCCTAATTTTATTGGAGACACGTCGTATCATTAATTTATTCTCTGGCGCAGTTCCTTGGTGATTTCAGTGCAGACTTTTTGCTCAAAGAATGCAAAATGGACGTGAGCTGTAATTTTCACTGTCTCTGAATCTCTGTGTTAGAGAAAAAATATGAACTCTCCTGCCCACAGATAATGAGGGTTAAACACAAAAAATCACAGATTTCTTTTTAATTTCTGTGAGACGAATGGGAGAGACTGGCCTGGGAAGACACGTGGAGCTAACATAAAGTTGGCTTATCTTCCAGCAATGACTTTGGCATGTCTTCTTCCCATGTAGTCAGCAGAGATGATTATGCATTTAGTGCTAGTGGCTTTGAAGCCCTCAGTATGGTGCTGGCTGTAATGGGAACTTTCTTGAAGCTTTGCCTGGTGCGTGTTCATGATCTGATCTGAGTCCCTTGGTCAGGACCCTGTTTCTGTGCCTCCACTCAGCTCATCTACTGCCTCTTCTCTGCTCAGGATCCTTCAATGTGTAGCGTGTCTCTTGTGTCTCAGTCTCCCTAGCCCTTCCATCCCTGGAGAAGAGGCAAAGTTTCTGTTCCTACTAAGTGGTACTTGCTGCCTTGCCAGGTCTGCCAGCCCTTGGCACCCCCTCACCCTTCCCCGCAATGCAGAGGATGTCAGGAAAAGGGGGTGCAAGGTAGGTCATTGGTGGCATTTTCCTATAAAGTGGTTGTTCTACTTTGGACAGTTGTAGCAGGGGGAAAAGCCACATTGTCATTCAAGTGAAGTGGCTATTTAAGCACTGGGAATCTTGTACAGAAGGTGTTTTGATTTTCTTGGAAATGTGTGGGGCATGCCAACAAAACAGTACCTTTTTTGGGGGGAGAGAGAGGAGGAATAGCAAAATGTTTAGTTTCCATCCCAAATCCCTTGGCTGTGAGGCAAGATCTGCTTCATCTGCACCATTCCTTATAGATCTTAATTTAGCCTGTTCTTGAAAACCTGTATCGATGCAGATTCACAGCCTCCCAGCATAACCAGTGGTTAACTATCATCATGGCTAGACAGCTCCTCCTAATATCTAACCTAAATCTCCCTTGCTGCATGCTAAGCCAGTCCCTTCAGCTTTCCACATCTGCAGGGAGCAGGATGAGATTATCATTGACTTTTAGCAGCCTGACATATTTAAAACTTGTTATCATCTCTCATTCTCTCACCCTCATTCCTTCTCCCTTTTCTTTCAATTAAACAAGCCCCCTTCTTGTACCTTCTTCTCCAGCGGTCACACCTCCTAAACTTTTTATCAGTCTTGTGAGCAAGTGGCAGGGAGCAGCATCTTGCTTGAGGTAGGGCCCAAAACTGGATATAGGGCTGAGAGGAGTAAAGAACCTGACATGTGATGGTCCTCTTAGTATATCTCCAAGCACATTCGCCAGTGTGTACCAAGCCCTGTGCTACTCTTGATGTCTTCTCTCTTTGCGGCTCTAGCCCCAGAGACTCTTTTCCCATACCGCTCCATTTTGCACTTTTGCATTGCATCCTTCTTCTTCAACATGGTGCTTTACACCTGCCTGTGTTGAATTCAGTCGTTCATTTCAGACTGGGCCTCTAACTTATTAAGATTTTATTCTAATTGTAATGCCTGGAAATGCTCGCAGCACTCCCTACAGACTTGTAATTGTAATCTTTATTCTAATTTATAACTCATTAATGGAAATACCGAACAGAACAAGACCCCAGGCACAGCCCTTATGTGTCTTTTCAGGTTGACATTGAATTTGCTAACTATTCCTTGAGTACAATTTCAAAACATTTGTATACCCACCTAGAGCAAATTATGCCTGAGTTGTATTCACCTGGTTTGCATATAAGACTATCACATGCATCCATCAAAAGCTTTCCTCATTCCAATGTGCGACTTCTACTGTTTTTTCCTCCCTAGTCACTATACTCCCAACTCCATCAAAGAAGAAAATTAAATTGATTAGACTTAATTTGTTCTTGACAAGTCTGTGTTTTCTGTTTTCTCATGACTTTATCGTGTGGGAGTGGATGCAGCTGCGGTGCGGGGCAGGAAGCAGGGAGATGGAAAAGCTGCTGCTCCTCCTGGATCGCACATTCGCTCCCTCCCGGTCTGCCATAGAGCAGCACCTGTTATAAGTACTTACAAGTGGGTTGAATAATAATTTGTCTGAGTCGGTATCAAAGCCAGGCTGTTTGGTCTACGATACCTCAATTCTGCCTCCTTCCCCCTTTTGTTTGAAGTTAGATAATATGTTTGCCCTTCACCCATCCTTTGAGAATTTCTAGGAGGTATTTACTCATGGCTTGGAGGCTGCTCTGGCTAGTTCCCTACTCCTTCCTGACTCCTAGCCTATGCTTAATTAAACCCTGCTGATTTGAATGCATCCAACTTACATTAATATTCTCTAACCTCTTTTTGCTGTGTTCTAGACTATCTTTGCATTAAATATCTAATATTTGATCAGAGTGAACATTATTGTTGAAGACTTGTCAAGCACATGAATTTTATCTTTTCCAATGGAGCGTGAGTCTGCAAGCCAGTGAATGTGGTGGTGGTTGTTTCTGCAGCGGAGGGCAGGGACATGGCGCGCTGGGGCAGCTGCATGCACAGCAGCACAGCAGCCTGCCGTTTACAGTCCCATCTGACTTTATGGTCCCCAAAAAGACGAAATGATCAAGGTAAAAGCCTCATTTAATGTGTTTATATTTGATAAGCTGTCTCATATGCACACATGCAAAACCAGAGTGAGAAAACAGGAGCAATTACAATGGCCAAAGACTTAGATGTTCTCCTGGGATGTAGCTCAGGGTTATATTTAGACTGAGCAAGTAGTACCATCTAAGTATTAAAACTACTACAAGAACCTGTTTTCCATTGCTGTAGTCTGTCAGGCTTTTATCACTTGATCTGAGACTTTCAGGTTGTGTCTCTCTCTCAGGCTAAACTTATTTTAATATCGTCAGCTAAACCAATTCAACCATTTCCAAGAAAAACTAGGGAGGAGGAGGGAGAAGAGAAGGAATGTTGTTTTCCCCACATTAAAAAGGGGAAAGAAAAGAAATCCTCCAGCTGTTTGATTGAGAGCTGCAGTGCCATCATGTTCAGGAACAGGATCTACGGTGACAAGGCTCGGAGACATCTGCGCATGTTCTTGGCAGATTCATCTCTCTTTCTAGCTGCACCATTTTCTGAAGATTTTTCCCTCCTATCCATTGGCACCCCCCAGCCTCTGGTGCTGCCCACTCGACACCCAGCCCTGGGCAGGGACGGCGCTCATTCCCTAACCACTCCGAAGGATGTGTGAGCAGAGCAGCTGGCGTAGCCCCAGCACCGTGCCCCTGCCCAGGGCTGCAGCGGTGGAGCTAGATTGTCCTCATAATGACGGCTCGTGCTTCTTCCAGGTGCAGGTGAGACTCCACTGCAGAGAGCAGGCACAGAGGTGCTTCTGCTGGAAATGTAGACAGGACAGAAGCTGGTCATCAGGAGGGGAAGGAGGAAATTGAGGTGATGGACGTGCACCAAGGACTGATCAGGAGGAGCTGTAAGGGGTGCAGGAGGGGAGGGCAGGCTGGCTACCATGGTGGTGGGCTGCGTGGGAAGAGTGGCCAGACTGGTGGGACCAGGGGATGGGAAGACAGGGAAGGGATGCTGGAAGGTGGCAAGAAGGACAAGTGGGTGTGGGAAGTGGGAAATGAAAGCACCAGGGTGCATGGTGGTGAGGAGTTAACAGAGGTGGGAGGGACATGGGGCTGCCTGGACAAAAGTTTTGGTGCTGGATTAGATTGGCAGAGGGATGGAGGAGAGCACGGTAGACAAATTACTGCAACCAAATTTTTGGCTTATCCCATGTCTTCATTTTGTGGACAGGTGACTTGCCATGCTTGGGTTGATGTGCAGACGCTGGGTTCTTGCAGCAGTTGCTTTGAATGCACCTAGGTCACTTTTAAGGCTAACTGCTTTAAAAAATCAGGTTGTAGGCACTTCATACTGGGTGCCTAGAATGGAGAGGGTTGTTTTCACTTTAGTCGGTCTGCATAAATACTTCTGTCTGGCACATGTCTGATATGAAATGGGAATAATGCCACCCAGACATGAGTGAAGATAAGCTAGTTTAATGTGTGACCCGTTTAGATATTACGCTTTGTAATTCAGATGCCTGTTAGTACCTCTGTCTTCAGAACAGTGTTTGGATAGCTGCTGTAGATAAAGCCCAGGAAGACTAGCATCACCTAGCCTGCACATCAACCGAGGCAGGAGTCCTGCAGGATTCAGTAGCCTGAAGTCATGTAATCACAGACTGCAGCAACTCCTGCGTCCATGCAGGGTGCCTTGATTTTGACAATTCATGACCTTTGTATGCTTCATTTTGCAATATGAGTCATGTTCCTCTGATGTTTACTTTTTTGCAAAGTTGTACAGAATTGCTTACAAAAATGTTATAAATAGTTCTGCAAAGGTGGGCAGGGCGAATCATGCACAAGAAGGACTTCAGGAGTTGTATTGAAACAGTTAAAGGGTTGGCACCTTCCACTTTATTTCAAGTAGCAGAGGGCAGGAGAGATGTAACAGAGGGCAGCCAGGGCCAAATTCTCTGTCACATCTGGTTTCCCACCCAATACGTGGGTGCTGTGCCAGGATGTTCTCTGGAATCAGGGCTAAAGGAAGGAGCACACTGATGACCTGCTCAAAACACCATCCAGGGAGGATTCAGTGGCATGCAAGCTATTTCAGAGCATGGAGGTAAGAGCTGCTTCTGCCACTGCTGCAAGTGTTGGCATTCATCATCGCTGGTATTGGTCATCGTACAGGTGGTGGTGGTAACCTCCCAAAATAATAAGGCTTGGGAGCCCCTGCCACTGAAAAAAACTGCAGATAAAGGCAGACCATCAACAGAAACCAGTGCATTCCCCCACCAAGAGTGGGCTCCAGAAGCAACTCAGAGGAAATGCTAGCACCAGATTTCTTCAGGGTGTCTTTCAGGAGCGCTTTGGGCTTTTCTCAGGGCCAGCGATGAGATCCCTGCTCTTGGACAGAGTACCCCAAGATGACCTGCTCTGACGACGTTTCTGTCTGGTGGTCCCATTGTGTCCCACTTGCCAGGGCTGTGGGTCTCACAGAGAAGAGGTTTCTTGTGCGGCGGCGAATGACTTGGGAATTCTGGGGGACAACAAGTTGACCATGAGCCAGCAATGGGCCCTTGTGGTCAAGAAGGCCAATGGTATCCTGGGGTGCATTAGGAAGAGTGTGGCCAGCAGGTTGAGGGGGGTTATCCTCCCCCTCTACTCTGCCCTGGTGAGGCCACATCTGGAGTCCTGTGTCCAGTTCTGTGCTCCCCAGTTCAAGAAAGAAAAGTAACTACTGGAGAGAGTCTAGTGGAGGGCAATGAAAATGATGAGGGGGCTGAAGCATCTCCCTTATGAGGAAAGGCTGAGTAATCTGGATCTGTTCAGCCTGGAGAAGAGAAGACTGAGAGGGGATCTCATCAATATTTATAAATACCTTAAGGGCGAGTGTCAAGAGGATGGGGCCAGACTCTTCAGTGGTGCCCAGCAACAGGTTAAGGGGCAACGGGCACAAACTGAAACACAGGAAGTTCCATCTGAATGTGAGGAAAAACTTCTATACTTTGAGGGTGGTAGAGCACTGGGACAGGCTGCCCAGAGAGGTTGTGGAGTCTCCTTCTCTGGAGAAATTCAAAACCCACCTGGATGCGATCCTGTGCAACTGCTGTAGGTGATCCTGCTCTGGCAGGGGGGTTGGACTAGGTGATCTCCAGAGGTTCCTTCCAACCCCAACCATTCTGTGATTCTGTGACTGTCCCTGTTGTGTCTGCATACATGGGGTCTGATGGCAATTTCCACTGTTCAGCCTGCGCTTGTTTCTTTGCATCTGAGAGTGCTGCTGAGAAGTTTCTAGAGAAAAGCTTGGCCCCTGTTTCCAGTCTAATGCGGAGTTGTACCGGCTGACGGGGACAAGTCGGAAATGCTGGCAAGATAGCAGGCATCCTCAGGAAGCAAACCCTATCAGAAAGCACTGATGTCATTGGCAAACAAAACAAATGAGCGCTGGAAAAACAAACTGTTTTCCAGCATTGTTGATCTTCCCTCAAATTAGAAGCTCTGCACAGCCTTTACTCTTTGGCCCAGTCTGACAGATTATTTACAAGACAGCTCTGCAGCAACAGTTTTGTTACTCCTGCCAATCCAATTCCTTTGATTTCATTTTTTAGATTTATTTATGTAATGGAGGATGCGAAGAGCATCCCAGCACTGCAGGCAGGTTTGGAAAGCTGGCCAGTGTCCTTGTGGATGTTGGTTGCTGACATAGTTGATGTCCTGCAGGCTTTGCTTGGGCAGGGTCTCAGGTTCCGATGCGGGGGGACAGTACCTCCCCACGACTTCTGTGCAGCCCTTTGAGGCACATGTCCTGACAGTGTCCCGGCTCGTGACCACCCGCCACCACTGCTATCTGCTCCTGGGAACTTGTGCCATGGGCACAGAGCATTTCTCCATGTGGTGGGTCTGGGGAGTGCTCATCGGGGGTTTGGTGCTGAGGGCACCGTGGAAGGCAGCGAGGTGCAGGCTTCTCCACCTTGTTTGTTCCCGTTGCAGACCTGCGATAGGCACAGTGATAGCATCCCGCTCCCAGCCAAGCCTTCCCACCACCTGTAGCACTGCAGGGTTTTCCCTTCCACACGTGATAAGTTTGCAGAGCAGGAGGAGACGGTCACACCAGCTCCTCACGGTGCATTTCCACCCTGTTGCTCCTCACCATAAGTGCCAAAAGGAGGATCAGAATAAACCCCAGGGGCTGGAGGTTTCTGGCCCACTCACCTTTGCCTCTCTGATGGCACCATGGCTGTAGCGGGCAGCAGAGAGGGGGTTAAGCTGCACTCCAAGCCAGCCTGACAATAATAGCAGGAAAAGCACATTTCTTCCTTGCACCTGCAAGCGCTCTGATGGGCTTTCTGCTGTTTATGGTAGTCACATTGGATCTTTCTCTTGTTAGAAGCTGAACAGCACTAGCAACCAGCTGTTCCCCTTGCTCTGCTCGTACCTGCCTCCTTGCACAATTTGGGGCGGCGAATGGACGGAAAATCAGCCTTTTAGGTCAGCATTCAAAAATAACCCATGAAGCCTTCCCTTCCTTCCAAGAGGGAAGGGTCTCGCTCCTCCCTGCTTTCTGCCTGTTTGTACTTATTGCTGGCTCGCTTACTCAGAGCACTTACTGGGAATTTGGAGTCCTGTTCTAGCAAGGGATACTCCCAAAATATCTTCGGCATAGAGCTTTATTTCTCTGGTTTTAAGGGGTGTGTAGTGTTACATGTGTGAAAAGGGAAAAGATTCATTAAGCTCTAGAGACAAACCGGTTTAAGTACTCAGCAGGCTCTCAGGCTGAAAAGCCACTTCTGTGGCATGCCAGGTTACCAGTTACACTGTGGCTCTGCGTAAAAACTGTGCGTGTTTTTCCACACTGTGGGCTGTCCTTGGATGAGTGCCATGGCTGCTGTGGGCAGTGCAGGGCAGAGGTGGCTGGAGTGTCCCTCCATGCCCAGGAGCCCCACACCAGGCTGGCCCGGAGCGGCCGGCTGGCCCAGGTCCCCAGTCTGCAGAGGATCCAGGAGACAGGGCGGGAGCAGAAAATGGAGGGAGAGCTGGATAGGCAAAAAGTGCCCATAATATATGGAGCACTGCACGACAGAAACTGGTTTATATTCTAAACCACCCATCAACTCCTGTATATATGTAGCCTGAGAGATTTAGTACTAATAATGGCACAGCAGCAATCTAGGTATTTGCTCCTTCTCAAGTAAATTATTGTAAACAGCAGTGAACAGAGTTCTCCCTTTCTTCTTGCCCAAGAAGAGCATTAGAGACCAGTGTATAAAATGCACTCACTTGTCATGATCTTTGCAAAGACGATCTGCTTCTGAGTAGCTGCCAGTGCTGGGCTTCTGTCCCTCAGGTAAACCTGCTGCTACTAAGGACACACAGTACTCACCAGGCATGTTAAATGAACTCTTCGTGCAGGGAAAATCATCTTGAGTGTTTTATGTTTTACATAACAAATCTATTTCTGTGTGTTTCACTTCTTCTTTATCCATCTTTTTTTTTTTTCTTTCTTTTTTTTCTGGTAACACAGTTGAAGCAAGGAGGAACGTATCAGAATGGGTCTGTTGTTGTGCACAATCTACAGAATAGATCATTAACTTCCACTCCTTTTAAAACTCTGGCAGAATGGGTGTTCTGTAATTGCCATAATAAGCTGCAAGAGTGGTAAAGACAATAGAAATTGTTTCCGGCCAACTAATTCAGTTTGCTGGATCTTTGCTCTAGTCAGTGCAGAATTGAGGGCTGTCACTGGGAAGAAAAATCTTGACTGTCCCATGTCTTGGAAATCATTGAGACACAATAGACATGGGCATCTCAGGTTGTTTCCAGTCATTTTATGCAGTGGAAGTGTGCTGTAAAAATAGACCATACTTGAAATACTAGGTTTTGTATTATTCTAGTTGAGGATTTCCAGCAGGCCAACGCAGGCCGGAAAGAAAGTAATATGTGAAATGGGCTGTTTAGCTGGGATATTGCGTGATATTACCTGGGTTTCTCATGTGGTTGCACAATTCATTTTTGTTCTCATGCATATTTTGTCCTTGTTCATGTGAACGTGTTTTCTTAATTGGAATATGCAGAGCTGCAGGGAGAGGCATGTTGCCCTGTAATCCACCCTCTCCTCCTGCAGCAACTTAAAACGTAATACAGAGCACACCTCTCCATGACTGGAGAAAAATTGTTTTCTAAGGAAGTGCCTGACTCAAATTGTGGGCTTACCTCCAGTGAAAAGATTTTTTTTTCCGAGATCACTTAGTGAAATCTGAAAGCTGCAATCACCAGTGAATTCTTCAGTGACACGGACTGAGTCAGCAGCAGCGCCGCATCTGCTGCTTGGCTGAGTGCATGGAGGTGTATTGTCTGGGGAAGGTCAGAACATGATTCATCAGCATCTGCATGCACTTTGCCTCATCTATTTTATTGTAAGGGTGGAAGGCTGAGGCCAGGGGATGAGACTTTTAGCTTCAGCAGCATACCAGCTGATCAACGATATCTTTTTTTGTTTAAAGCAGCCTTCTGTTTGTTTTTGGTTTTGTTTTTCAGTGATGGGTCCTGCTGGAAAGAGCTTTATGATGGCACAGCTGTGAGTGAAACCAGCACAACATGTTCAGTGTTGAGGACCTCCTGATTTCTCATGGATACAAATTGTCAAAACCCCCCCCTGTTTCATATGAGAACAGGTATGATGGATATCGGCCTGAAGTCACGGTGAACAGATCTGCTCAGAGAACGCTGAACGGGTTTGAGGCAGAATCAAGAGCTGGGGCTTACAGTAAGAAACCTCTGGTGAAAACCAACTCAAGCAGCACTGAAAGCAGCCACAGGAGCCAAGGGAGGCAAGCAGGTCCTGGTTACCACCATGACCTTCAGGGTTTGTCCACTTTTCATACTTCAGAAGGGGGGTAAGTTTCAGCATCATGCTATGGCTTTGCTTTCTCTTCCTTTTGGTACTGACAGATAACTAAGCATGACCCTAACCCTTGACACCATCTTCCTATGATCCTTTCCTGCTCCCATACTAGTGACCATTTCCGTGCACTGCAAGTCCACATGAAGCAGTGGCACATCCATGCACCTTCTGCTAGAGCAAGGCCTTTGAGCATACTGGGGTGATGGGAAGTGGCCAAGTGTGGGAAAATTTCCTTTACTAATATGGTCTGTATCAGAAAGGCCTTTCTGATAGGCTTAAAAAAGCTCAGTCCAAGTACAGTTAAAAAAAAAAGGGGCAAAAGCTCTTCCTTTTCCTCAGTTTTAAAAACTGAACCCAGTTTCTTCTGCCACATACCCACCCTGGGTTTTGCTGTAGATTCAGCCATGTGCAGCTCTTGGTAGGTGTTCCTACGTGCACCAAGGACTTTCTTATTTTTTTGAGGCTGCCCTCATGGAGTAAACATGAGAAGGTGCCTGTGCGTTTTTGTTTAAAACAGCTCCAAGCCAGTGGAAGCTCTTGTCATCACTCCATAAAATGAGATTGTACAACCGTGGCTTGCTTAACACAGAGTACGTGCGCGCTGGGGCCGGGGCAGGCTGGGCAGGAAGAGCTGTGTGTACACACCGTCGCTCGGCCATTGTTCTGCAGCTATTTGAGTACTGCAGATGAACAAAGGAAAGGGGCTAGAGCAGGACTGGAAGCCAGCCCAAGTGTGACGGCGGTTTACAAGGAAAAGCCCCTTCCTTCTGCCGAGTGGGCTTGAAACTGAAAGCAGGGCAAAACGCTGCCACCGGAGCTTGTTGTCTTAGGAAGACCTTCAGTAACACGTGGCAAAGGCATGTGTCCCCTGACTGCTGGGCTCGTCTGCTCTTTCCC
>NW_009602695.1:21850-24236 GCF_000690535.1 Cariama cristata | reverse complement strand
GGCTCCTGGCTGCCAGCTAGGATAATGGGCACGAAGAGACGTGAGCCATGTAAAGCAGTCCTAGGGCAGCAAGTCCCAGCCACAGTGAAAGTCCCCAGCTGTAACCATCCCTTCTGGAGAACAAAGGAGAGGACACAGGTTTAAAGGTAATAAGGAGGATCCTTCATGGTGTGTTTTGGGTGAAGTAAACTGGACAGCAGTAAAGCGAGGAAAGATACTGAAAAAGAATGAAAGGGAAAAAGGTTTTGAAGCAAGGGAAGCCAATGTGCAGGGGTGCCAAGGAAAGTGACACTTGGCCTTGGAGTTGAGTTTACAGTGTGGAGAAAAACTGGTGTTGGCTGCGCAAGGCTGGAAGCTACCACAGTGCTGCCGTTCCCAGGCCCTGTAAGGCCCAGCCTGTGTGGGTGCACGGCGGCGTGGGAGGACTGCTGCCTCCCTGCCTCCCACTTCTCCAGGTGCATCTGCGAGGGCTCACACGTCTGTCCCACATCTTAGATGTGGCAGAGGTATCTGTAACTGCTGGTGTTGACTAAATAGAAAATAATGCGCTCTGACAGTTTAAATGTCGCTTTCTAACATCTCAAAATGCAAGGGGTGGAACCTGTCAGTCTAGAGCATAGTTAAATATTATATCCTGGTTTTAAAAAGTGGCTTTTCCACATAAAATAGGGAACACCACCCTGGAAATGGCTTTGTCACACTTTTGTAAAAATAGAAATCTTTTCTTACTATTGTTGCTACAGCAAACTCTGATTCCCAGTGAGCCTATTGGGAACTCTTACAAGGCACTAGCAGCTATGAACAAGGGAAAACCTTTGTATCAGCCATCCCTTTCTTGTCCTCCCTGGCTGTGCACAGTACCTCTGGTGTGGAGCGTGGCACTGCCGCTGCCCTGCTGGTATGGGAAGGGAGGAGTGAGCTCTCTGGGCCAGATCCAGGAAAGCTGTCTGCAGCTCCACTGCTGCTGAGCTCCAGGGTGACAGTCCCCCTCCACTCCCCTGCCCTGGGGAAGCATCTGAGGCACAGGGCTGCCATGCAAGTGAGAGCTGTTTTAAAACTAAAGAGGAGATTTTTGTGATGGCCCACTTTGGAGTGTTTTGGCCTGTTACAGGTGGGCCATAGTGAACTGTGCCGGAGATTTTGATCTCGCTGTGTGGTTTCTGGACCATCATGGGAAATAAGTTCCTGGCTCTCAGGCTGGGAAAGAACTGCACACTGGACAGACTTGGGGACCATTTGGGCCCAGAAAGGAGACAACCACCCAGCAAGGTCCAGCATGAAGACACTGCTCTTTGGGCATTGCAGGCTTCCTGCAGCCATGTCCTGACACTGCCTTCCCAGTGTAGCACAGCAGCAGGAGAGGGCTAGAAGAGGCAGTGTGTGTCCCAACGACCTTCCCAGGCATTGACCAGCTCCATGGCAATTTGGAGCATGACCCAGGCTTCTCAGCCAGGGAATTATCTACACTACATGCTTCCTCAGACCACTGATGTAGAAGAGCTAAACACCACAGAAGTGAGTGATGTTGCCCACCTCGTTGCTGCCTTTGCAGACAGGTTTGCAGGGCTCAAGGTGTTTCATGCTGGCAGGGGATGATACTGTTGTCTCCACTCATTAGGGTTGTTCTGCTGATCAAACCTTGCTGAGGAGGAGGAGAGGCTTCATAGCAACTGTATGTGGGCACATCACACCGCCTGCTGCTGCTGCTGCTTGCAAGCGGGGAGTGACGCCCCGGCGGAGTGGGGAAGTGATGTTTTGCTCCATCTTGTTCTTCAGGCAAAGTGTGGGGGAGCAGATGGTGGGAGGGCTGTCCTGGCTATCCTTGCTTAACTGAGCATTAGGAGGCTGCACAGTAAAGGTTTGGAAGAGGAGATGAGGCAAAGAAAATGGGAAAGCTGACCCCATGGGTAGAGATGAGAGAGTTCACAGGAGAACTCTCTCCTGCTTCTCTTCTGAGTAAAGAGAAAAGGCACTTTGCTTAGCTATTTCTGTGGGAGGAAGTATGTTGGTAGCTAGCAAATTCATAGGCAAATAGATAACATCATTAATGAGATCACCTGCTGGAAAAATTAGAAAAGTGTACTGGTGTTTCCCAGTGTTGGGGCTCAGAAGAGTAAGGATAAGATCCCAAAATAGAACAGAAGCTGCCAGTGTCCAAAACAGCACTCTGAAAATTTTTCCCCCTTGCTGCCATATCCTGGAAATTTCTCAACAGTGCCTCCTTCTTGGGCACAAAGTCTGTCCTAGTGCCTGCACCTCATGCACCCTGAGCTACCGGGTGCCTAATGCCTACCACTTGCACACTGGCAGCCAGAAACAGGGATAGAAACTCCCTAGATAGCCCTGCAGTGGCCTCATTCTGCAGGGTTTTGACTTTGAAGCCTGT
>NW_009602695.1:12529-21819 GCF_000690535.1 Cariama cristata | reverse complement strand
CACTCTTTCACTTCTGGCCCCATTATGTGCATCATGTGAGGTCCTGCTGGTCCTGCTAGGGGAACTGGGCAGCTTCAACCCATTGCTCTGAGAGTGGCAGCTCGGTGAAATGTGGTCATGCAGCCAGTGCAGGGTGGATTGATGGCCTCATTTCTTGCAAAGACCTAAAATTCATAGAAAGACAGCAATAGTTTGGGTTTTTTGAACAGTTTTCGTTAGATTAATTTTATATAGAATCAAATCAAAGCACTTTATGACAGCAAATGGGATATTCATTAGAAGCAGGCCTGTTAGAAAAGAATTCATAATGTTAAAATCTACCTCCTTGGTCCCATGGGACCGCTTTGTCCCTGGCACTTAAATCTTCCTTCATCCTTGGCACCCCTCCCAGCTGTGAAGCGCTTGCAAATGTGCATGTCTTTGTGCATCAGTACTGGTGCATCATGGAGTGAGACAGAATTGTGTAGTGGCACAGTCAGAGACTAGCTGCTGTGGGACTGTGCCGTCTCTTCATTGATAATATGTCCTGGATGCAAAGACTGCAGCATGACTGGTATTTGCCATCCAGAGATGTAGCATTGCTGAGGCTGTAGTGAAGCATTTTGAACTTGGGGTGGCTCTTGGATGCTCCCCCTTCCCACCACTTCATCGACTGCAAGACCCAAAAGTGTCACATATCCTGGCAGGAGGCACTCTCCACTGCAGTTGTGGCCACAAGCAGTGTGGTTGTGCTGTGCTGCCCCACTGCCTGCCATGCCTGCTGCATGCAGGTGTGCAGGAGCTGCTCTCCATCCTTGGGAGCAGAGGAGTCTTCAGGCTGGAGCTAAGCTGGAGGGTCCTTGGGGAGACTGGAGCATCCCCTTCACACTGCGCAGTGCAGCGCCATCCTCTCCAGAGGTTTACGGGACCCACGATACAGGCTGTCTGTGTAACCACCTCTAATGCCTGAGCCAGGAGCTGGAGAGACTGATATTGTCTGTCTTGTGAATAGATCATAGAAAAGATCTGGTTTAAAATGCTCTAAATACCTCCTCTTAAATGTCTTTTCTACACTCATGTTGCAATGATGACAGTACTGGTTACATGGTGGTTTGTATCATGTTCTGAACTTCGTTACTGGACCCTATGGAGCCTAGTTACTAATCCTTTAATCTTTAAAAATAAATTGAATCTTTTAAACAGCTTTTAATAAATGGAGGAACATCCTTCTATAACTGAAGCTGTCCTAACTTAAGGCTAATTTACTTTAATGAATATCTGAGCTTGGATTTTGTTTGTTTTTTTAAAAAAGCAAACTAACCAAAACTCTTCTGTTTTGGTAGTTTCCTAGGAAAGAGTCAAGTAATGCTTCCTTCTCTATTCCTGATTTCCTATTAAATCCTTTAAACAGCCAGCCCATTCCATTCTCATGCTGTTAGTTGCAGTTGCTGCAAATCTCAATATGATTGTCTACCATACCTCCTTCCCCCAATGTTTTGATATTTGGGTTAGTAAGAATTTGGGTTTACTTTGAGGTGGGTTTATTTTAATGGTGAATTAAGCTTTGCAACATCATCTCTGGAAATTTAAAGATCAAGATTTTTGGATGCTTTTCTAAAAGACATGCTGCCACTGAAACAGGAATCATTTGGGGGAAGTCTGATGGCCTGTGTTGAGCAAGATGTCAAACTAAATAATCATAACAGTCTCTTCTGATCTTGGAATCTATGATTCTGTATTTCCTGCAATTTCTGTAGACCTTTTTATGATGATGGATAAAATCAAACAGAAAAAGCAATCTGTCCATTCCCTCCTCACTATTGCTATACCCTGTTTCTCACCTAATTTTGTAAATGCAGCTACAAATGGTGCCACAGCAACGTGGGGATGAGATGAAAAGGTAGATTTGATAATCTCAGAAGAAGGCAACATTTGTTCAGCTGCATCTTTCCACGTGCAAAGAGGCATGGAAATACTCGTCGTTACTGCAATCAAGTTTCCAACATAGGAGGTGTTCTGTTATATCTCACTGATTACTAAAGATGTCTGTTACTTCTTGGGGTTCAGCAATCAAACAGTACTTTCTGCTTCAGAGGCAGAACATTTTCTTCAGATGTTAAGTCTTAATCCAGTTGAATTAATACGAACAAGATGCTCCTTATCCCAATTTGGTTTTCAAACTTTTATAGTCACAGGATGAAGTTAATATACATAAAAGAAAATTGCTGTGGATCTGGATTTCTCAATTTTCATTCCGACTTTTGAATTGTATTGTTTTCATGGACTACTATTTAAATAGATCATTGTATTTAGTATAAAAGAGCCAGATGACACTGTTTATATACCTTGGGGTGGACAGAAGAGAAAGAAATTCTTGGGTTCTATCTACATACTTGTCCTATTTCTGTCAATTTTGATTTTTCTTTCCAGTCTTATGCTGGTGGCAGCCACATAGTGTAAAGGCAGTTATATTGCTGGACATCTTAGGTACAAGAATAGCAGAACACGGTTCAAGTAGAAGATTAATTATTTACATAGAAAGGTACCGATTTTGTTCCGCAGTAATATATAAAACAGTTTACTCTCTGTTCAGAACACACAAAGAACCTATTCTGTTCCTGTAAATCTGTGTTCTGAATTTCTAATCCACAATAAAATGTATAATGTCTTTCATATTTCAGTAATAGATTGCTGGAGTTAATCCCTCTTTTATTTAAGAATTTTTTTACTTCTTTTGAGGTATTTTAGATTTTAAATATTGGTTCCATCTTAATCAGAACTGTGCTGATACATCACCATTGTTGTGGCATGTATCATTTCATCCAAAGCACTTAGAAGAAATTTATTCCCTCGGAAAGATGAATAAGAATCAGCACTGGAAATGACATGTTTAATTTCAGCTCTTATACCAGGATGCAAATCATGTTTCCTGCAGAATATATCTTATGAAATAGCCCTCTACCTGTTCTCCCTACCTCTGCTTTTTGGTTTCCTATTAAACTTGTGTACCACAGTATTCCCCTTGACATCTACAGATTCTGATGCAGCAGAGTGCAGAAATAAGTTCAACACAATCATTTCTGGTTTCCTGGTGTCCGTCGAGGAGGGCTGTGCATGTTTGCACAGCATGTAACTGTGTGCATTTGTTTCTCTTTCTAACAGCTTTGCATAGCTAACAACATGCCAGCAGAGCATCAGTCCTTTACTCATGTTAATGACTGACTTTTAAATCCTCTCATTAAAATCATAAAGTCATCTGGTTGCAAATAGCTTACACAAACCCCATTGGCATAACTCAACATTTGACCTCCTAATGGCCTTACCCATAAGACAAAGAAAGGGCATCTGTGCAAACTGTCTGTGACACTGCATTTCTTTTTCAGGGTTTATGACAGGCCTCAATTAGCGTGGTCTTCCCAGCCCAAGACTGATAAAGACCTCGCCTACTGGAGAAGACGAGGACAGGACTTCAGTGTGCTCCTGGGCTATTCCCAGAAAGCTGGGGCGGAAATGAAAGGCCTGGCTGCAGCCCCCGGGACACCCCGGCACCCCAAGGAGAGTCAGATGAAGGTGGGGACAGGTACAGGGTACGTCAGAAGAAGTGGCTTGCAGGAGAGCTGTGAAGTGCCTGGCCACTGCAAATGGCAAAGTCTGGGAACAGAAAGCTGGAACCAGCCAAAAAAGGTAGGGAGGCAAATGTCTGAGGGTGACAGGGAGAAGCTGCTTCAAGAGCTGTATTCACTGACCCTGGGAGACAATGTACTGAGCGACCGCAACAAGGGGAAATCACAGTCGTTGCCAAGGGTCCTTTCGCCCGAGAGCATGAGGTGTGTGGAAATGCCCTCCCTTACCAACAGTAACAACTCGCTCAGCGTGACTAAAACTCCTTCCTATCCCCCAAACAGACTGAGTGTGGAATCAGCCAAGCACCATGAAACTGGAGGCCATTTCCTTCCTCTGGTGAAACCCAAGTATGGCAGACCTCTCAAGCCTCCGTCCTACGAACTGCAGCGGCAGACCAGGGCACCTGCAGAAACTGCAGGTTTCCAAGACCACTATGAGAAAGACGAACCCATCTCCTACTTAGCCAAAGTCAATGAGCCAAGGCAAGATGCTTGCATCCAAGACTCCGGTTTGGAGCCCCCGGTCTACGTACCTCCTCCTTCTTACAAATCCCCACCTCACCACAACGTGACTCCACATCCCCTCAATGAAGTGCCTAACACCGACACGTACGCCAGCAGCGATCAGCAGGGTCCCGCAGAGCGGGTTGTCCCCTGCCAACGACCAGCCATGAATACTTTTGAAGCAGGGGGTGACCCTTGCAAAGAAAACGATCTTCCTCATGGGAAGCAAAGCCATGCAAGGCGCCCTGCTGACTACCTGCGTTCTGTTCAGTATATCCCCTTTGATGATCCTCGGATACGACATATTAAAATTGCACCACCGGAAGGTCTGCAGAACAATGCTAAATACACTGAAAGTGCATGTAGTCCCAGTTCTGGTGCTTTGCAAGAGCGAGATCTTGAAGCACAGTACAACAGTGCCTTTTTGGATGCATTAAACTCGTCCAATTCTGCAAAGGGAGAAAGAACTTCCGACAACTCCACCCATAGCAACAGATGGTTGGCACCATCCATCCGCGATCAGGAAAATTGTGCCTTGCCGGACCAAAGAGACAGTTGTAGCACAACTAATCACAGCCTCCATAATGAAGCCAGCATGGAGTACACAAAAGGCAAACCTTCTGTAAGAAATTCACATATGGACAGCACCTGTGAGACTGTTACAAAAGTGAAAAAGTTTGAACCTGGAACTGGGATGCAGAGCAAAAAGAGTTCAAAGAAAAAAATGAATGAAACTATATTTTGTTTGGTCTCTATCCCAGTTAAATCAGAATCCAATGTGCCAGATACAGATAGGAACAACAACATAACCCAGAGCCCTGATAAGAATGGGTTTGATAACAATGGGGCTTTGCAAGAACAAAGTCTCTTAAGTATGTCTTCAACGGACTTGGAGTTACAAGCGCTTACAGGAAGCATGACCAATAAAAATGAGTTACAAAAACAAGAGCTGTGGAGACCAGAAGAGTTCAAACAAATGAATGACCTCAGATTTATTCAGCCTACAAAACACAGAGAGCTCAAATACTCTGGCTCCTGGCCAGGTGATCAGTACAAAGACCAGCAGACACAGACCAGTTTCACTGAAGAACCTAAAAGCCCACAATTTTTCCACGGTACAAAGCCTGGGCAGCCCAATAGTAACAAACTGCTGTCTCCAAAGCTCCCAGGATGTACAGCATCCACAATAGGGTCAAAACAGACAGGGTTACCTTCTGATGAGAGAAGCTGCAGACACAGCGCATATGGCATGAAGGGTCAGATGTACCTCAACCAGTCTAGCAACAGTGCGTTTTCCAGGACTGCCACCTCAGTCCTTCAGGCCCCCTCCCCAAAAGCTCACCAGAGCCAGCCCATGCCTGCCCAGGAGAGGGAAACCAGCCTTCTTTCCAAGGGAGATGTAGTTAAGGGAGAAGCTGGCGCTCCTTGCAACAGTAAAGAGCTGTTTGGGCAGTTCCTGTTGAAGCCTGTAAGTCGCCGTCCCTGGGATGCAATAAGTGAGCTAGAAAGTTTTAACAAGGAGCTGCAAGGGCAAGAGGAGAGCATGAGCAGTGAAGAAGATTTAGAAAGTGCTGCGCCTTCTCCGCAGGCAGGTGCCCTTATGCAGAGGAGGGCATCCAGAAATGAGAAGTCGAACCAGGAGCCAAAACACGGTAGGAAATCGGAAACAGTTGTGCCAGAGGTGCCTGTATTTAAGTCAGGAAGAGTTAAAAGTAAGTCTGAAAGTTGGAGCGTGGGGATGGAGCATGGTGGCGAGCCAGGCTGTGTTGGCTCTCAAGGCTCCTCGCAGCCAGGAGGGAGCAGTGAAAGAGTCAGGCCAGCAGATGGAAGTCTGATAACAGAAATGAGGACAGGGGAAGCCAAGAGCAGAACAAGCAAGCAGCCAGGTCGCATGGGCCCTCTCATGAGAGTTTTGTCCAGTAGCCCAAGCAGTTCGTGTCCCAGTAACCCCTTCAATAACCCTGTTTTGCAAGAGATGAGCGAAGAACAAAATTACCTAGACTTTGTTAAACTGAGCAAAGGTGAAACTCCCACAAATGATATGGTATTAGAGAGAGGCTCGGTAGCACGTTTGTCACTAACAAAGAGGAATCAAGGGCGCTCTGAGCCAGACTTGAGGTCAGTGGGACTTGATGTAGCCCCAGAACCTGGTGCTAACCATTCTGATCACACAAATGCAAATGCAGTGGAAATCCCTGTGAATGAGTCGTTGCAGGCAAGAGCTGCAAGAATTTTAGGTATAGATATTGCGGTGGAGTCTCTCCTTCCGGATGACCGAGTTGGGCCCCACCCAGGCACCAGCCCTGCAAAGGGTGCCCAGGACTTTGAGTCATCAGTGGGGAGCACAGTAAGTGACAAAGAAGGAAAAAAAGAGAGTTCTTATGAAGGCAGACGGAAGTGTGGCTGGACAGAGAGTGCTCTCTTTGTCAGAGCGGGAGGCCGATCTTTACACCCTGAGGAAAGCCAGACTACTCACCAGGAAGCCAGTGCTAAAACACTGGTAACTGAGCAAATTCTTGAACAACCTGTGAGTCCCAGCCAAGGTGAGGACCAAAACTTGGTTTGCAAGTCAGCTGTGTATCAGCATTCAGAAAAGAGAGTGAGAAGCACCTCGAAAGTGATAGAGACACTCCAAGGCAAGCTCACTTCTCCACCTAGCCGGACTGCCATGGATCGCTTAGTGCGAATGAAAGAAGTTGACTCTGTGTCCCGGATGAGACGTTTGAGCATTAAGAGTGCAGACTCGAGAGAGGAGGTGGATGAGGAGAAGATGTTGAGGGTACAAGAGGAGAGAGGAAGCAAACTGGCCAGCTCAGGGGCTGTTTCCAAGCGTGTCATCTCTCTCAGTGAAAATGGCTATTTAGGTGAAACAGAGAAGAAGAAGATCGACAGAGATTTTTCTTTAGGTAAGACCCTATTATGGGAGATCTAGATGGGTACTGTTTCCTTATGTAATGGGCAAGATCGGTTTGCTTATGCCCACATAATGCTGCTCAAATAGTAACAGGCTGTAGGTGGTACTACCTCCGTCTGATTGCTAGCCCCTTTGCTCTCCTTGTGGAAGAGATAACATGAGTGTTCTCTGATCCCATTTTAGGAAAGTTACTGTAAAACTCACTTGTGACACTGAAACTCATTCACACAGACTGGAGCCCTCCCTGAGGTCTTATCTCTGTGTAATTGTTTCAGGGAATGGCCATCTTCAAACAGCAGAGTTCAAAGATAGTCACTCTAGTGCCAGCGTTTGGGAACACGTGGTGATTTAATCATAGCCTCTCCTTGAATACCCATTTTTTCCCTCTCTAATACTTAAGTAGACACATACTATATCAGAGTTCAGAAGAAACTAAAAATAAAAAACTGATGTTCTTCTGTGAAGCCTCTGGGAAATGGCTGCATTAAGGGGCTTGGAAAATTCTCTCTCTCTCTCTCATGTTTTCCAGATCAGATGTTGAGAATAACTGTTATCCCCAGGTCAAAAGGAAAGTTGACTTTTTCAGTGAACACCTTTTTTTAAATTATTTTTGGTGTCCCTCATTTCTCAAAAGCATATAAACTTGTGTAGTCCATATGCATCCCCAAAGCCACATGAGCTGTTCTCTTGCCAAAACAGTTTTCATATGGCATTGTGTTGAACAACTGAAAATCAGTTGTTGCCATAGATCTGTGTAAAGGGATAAATCTCCTAGGCCACCTGTCTAGTCCATTAAATTAATTGGAGTGAGCAAACGTATGGTGTGAAAGTTGTTAAATTAATATTAATCTCCTCCTTCCTTTTTCCATCCTGTCTGTAACAGCTGACACTCTACCTTGAAATCTGCACAGGTTATTCATTAAACCTCACCGATATAAATCTGTTCACAGTTTTTCAGTACAGAGGGACTGAAATTAAATGGAGCATACTTTAAAGTGGATTTATGTATTTCCATCTGAAAAGAAATATTTGTTTGAGTTCTAAGTATTGACTCCTGCAGCCCTGCAGCTTTTCCCTTCATGTCTTTTTCTGTATTCCACAGCTCTGTGTCTCTTTCTGCTCTGAACTATGTTTCTCTAGACCAGATTTTTCAAACAGGCTAATTCAGCTTTCTGGTACCCATCAGGTCTAGTACAGTCCCCATGCATTTCATATACTTTCCTCCCTTGGGGTTTCTGCTGGAGTGAAGAAAGTAACTGTTTTGGTGACATGACTTCAGGGATGTATCAAAACAGATTGTGTTTTACTGGAGAGTTATTCTGCAGTAAATTAGGTCTAAATTTATCCCTCTTGCTGACAATGCCAGGCTTGTATTCTGCAGTGTGTTCCCATTGCAGCAGTTCCCTCGCAGACGTAACAGCCCTCCCCACGTCTGGATAGCATGGATGTCCCTTCCTGCTGCACACATCCAGTACCTCAGGGTAACACGCATTCACATGGGGTGGGCAGGCGTCTCCTCCACTGGCTTCTTCCCATCCAAAGAGATCTTGATTTGCTGATGGCCACAAGATCTCCACCTCACCTTAACGGGGCAGGACTGAAGATTCACATTTGTAGAAAGGCCTGATGTTGTGTCTTCCTCTGTTAACTCTCAATCCAACTTCCAGACTATCTCACTGGTACCACTGAAAGCCAAAAAGAATCCTGGAAAACCATTGTATTTGTTGCTTTTCAAGAGTAAATGTTGCTAAAGGCCATTCTATTTAGAGTGAGGTAGGGTGATGTTAGTCTTATAATTGCAGAGTGGGCCTATTGCAGAGGCTAGAGGCCTTAGCAGAAACAGGTTTCCACATGTATAATGTGGCTTGGCAGATGAACAGTCATCTCTCAGATTAAGAGCTCTGCCGAAACTCAGTGCAAGAAGCTGATCTTGCTATGCAAATACTGCCATTAGAAGAACATCTCCAAACGTTCCCAAATGCACTGGACGTCTTTTGTCCTTTGCTATTTGAAGACTGCTTCCATGAGGCTGCTGATCTGGCTTTGTTTCTGTAGAGAGCATTTCAAATGAGCTTAACAAAATGTTTAATAAACATTTCTGTATCAGTGCTAGAGCTCCAATGTTTGTCCCCCCAGAAGTGTGACATAGCCTGGCAATCTGGCCCTTTTGTGTCCTTGGTTTAGGTGCTGAGGATATGGGTAAGCTTTCAAGGAATAAACTGAGCCATCCAGAGGCTCCATGTCTTGGGACCTGATTTTCTACCCCCCCC